>NC_084626.1:18154998-18294998 GCF_033978795.1 Nerophis ophidion
GTAACACGCACTTCAACACAACACATTATTGTGACACGCACTTAAATGCAACACATTACTGTGACACACACATAAACACAACACTTTATTGTGACACACACATAAACACAACACTTTATTGTGACACACACTTAAACACAACAGCTTACTGTAACACGCACTTCAACACAACACATTACAGGGACGCGCAGTTAAAAAACACATTACTGGGACACGCACTTAAACACAACACATTACTTTGACACGCACTTAAACACAACACATCACTGTGACACGCACTTAAACACAACACATTACTTTGACATGCACTTAAACATAACACATTACTGGGACACGCACTTAAACAACATATTACTGGGACACGCACTTAAACACAACACATTACTGTGACACACATTTAAACACAACACATTACTGTAACACGCACCTAAACACAACACTTTATTGTGACACGCACTTAAACACAACAGCTTACTGTAACACGCACTTCAACATAACACATTACAGGGACGCGCATTTAAAAAACACATTACTGGGACACGCACTTAAACATAACACATTACTTTGACACGCACTTAAACACAACACATCACTGTGACACGCACTTAAACACAACACATCACTGTGACACGCACTTAAACACAACACATTACTTTGACACGCACTTAAACATAACACATTACTGTGACACGCACTTAAACACAACAAATTACTGTAACACGCACCTAAACACAACACATTACTGGGACACGCACTTAAACACAACATATTACTGTAACACGCACTTCAACACAACACACTACTGTGACACGCACTTAAACACAACACATTACTGGGACACGCACTTAAACACAACACATTACTTTGACACGCACTTAAACATAACACATTACTGGGACACGCACTTAAACAACACATTACTGGGACACGCACTTAAACACAACACATTACTGTGACACACACTTAAACACAACACATTACTGTAACACGCACTTAAACACAACACATTACTGGGAGACGCACTTAAACACAACACATTACTGTAACACGCACTTAAACGCAACATATTACTGTGATGCACACGTAAACACAACATATTACTGTGACACGCACTTAAACAAGACATTACTGTGACATGCACTTAAACAAAACATATTACTGTAACACGCACTTCAACACAACACATTACTGTGACACGCACTTAAATGCAACACATTACTGTGACACACACGTAAACACAAGACTTTACTGTGACACGCACTTAAATGCAAAATGTTACTGTGACACGCACTTCAACACAACCCATTACTGTGACACGCACTTAAATGCAACATATTACTGTGACACGCACTTGAACGCAACACATTACAGGGACAGGCACTTAAACACAACATATTACTGTAACACGCACTTCAACAAAACACATTACTGTGACACGCACTTAAAAGCAACACATTACTGTGACACACACGTAAACACAACACTTTGCTGTGCAACGCACTTAAACACAACATATTACTGTAACACGCACTTAAACACAACATATTACTGTAACACGCACTTCAACAAAACACATTACTGTGACACGCACTTAAAAGCAACACATTACTGTGACACACACGTAAACACAACACTTTGCTGTGCAACGCACTTAAACACAACATATTACTGTAACACGCACTTCAACACAACACATTACTGTGACACGCACTTAAATGCAACACATTACTGTGACACACACGTAAACACAACACTTTACTGTGACACGCACTTAAACACAACAGCTTACTGTAACACGCACTTAAACACAACACATTACTGGGAGACGCACGTAAACACAACACTTTACTGTGACACGCACTTAAACACAACAGCTTACTGTAACACGCACTTCAACACAACAGCTTACTGTAACACGCACTTCAACACAACAGATTACTGTGACACACACTTAAACACAACATATTACTGTGACACGCACTTAAACACAACATATTACTGTGACACGCACCTAAACACAACAGATTACTTCGACACACACTTAAACATAACACATTACTGGGACGCGCACTTAAAAAACACATTACTGGGACACGCACTTAAACACAACACATTACTTTGACACGCACTTAAACACAACACATTACTGTGACACGCACTTAAACACAACACATTACTGGGACACGCACTTAAACACAACACATTACTGTGACACACACTTAAACACAACACATTACTGTGACACGCACTTAAACATAACACATTACTGTGACGCACACTTAAACACAACACATTACTGGGACACGCACTTAAACACAACATATTACTGTAACACGCACTTCAACACAACACATTACTGTGACACGCACTTAAACGCAACACATTACTGTGACACGCACTTAAACGCAACATATTACTGTGACGCACACGTAAACACAACATATTACTGTGACACGCACTTAAACACAACATATTACTGTAACACGCACTTAAACACAACAGATTACTGTGACACACACTTAAACACAACACATTACTGTGACACGCACTTAAACACAACACATTACTGGGACACGCACTTAAACACAACATATTACTGTAACACGCACTTCAACACAACACATTACTGTGACACGCACTTAAACATAACACATTACTGGGACACGCACTTAAACACAACACATTACTTTGACACGCACTTAAACATAACACATTACTGGAACACGCACTTAAACAACACATTACTGGGACACGCACTTAAACACAACACATTACTGTGACACACACTTAAACACAACACATTACTGTGACATGCACTTAAACACAACATATTACTGTAACACGCACTTCAACACAACACATTACTGTGACACGCACTTAAATGCAACACATTACTGTGACACACACGTAAACACAAGACTTTACTGTGACACGCACTTAAATGCAACATGTTACTGTGACACGCACTTCAACACAACACATTACTGTGACACGCACTTAAATGCAACATATTACTGTGACACGCACTTCAACACAAAACATTACTGTGACACGCACTTAAATGCAACATATTACTGTGACACGCACTTAAACGCAACACATTACAGGGACAGGCACTTCAACACAACACATTACTGTAACACGCACCTAAACACAACACATTACTGGGACACGCACTTAAACACAACACATTACTGGGACACACACTTAAACACAACATATTACTGTAACACGCACTTCAACACAACACACTACTGTGACACGCACTTAAACACAACACATTACTGGGACACGCACTTAAACACAACACATTACTTTGACACGCACTTAAACATAACACATTACTGGGACACGCACTTAAACAACACATTACTGGGACACGCACTTAAACACAACACATTACTGTGACACACACTTAAACACAACACATTACTGTAACACGCACTTAAACACAACACATTACTGGGAGACGCACTTAAACACAACACATTACTGTAACACGCACTTAAACGCAACATATTACTGTGATGCACACGTAAACACAACATATTACTGTGACACGCACTTAAACAAGACATTACTGTGACATGCACTTAAACAAAACATATTACTGTAACACGCACTTCAACACAACACATTACTGTGACACGCACTTAAATGCAACACATTACTGTGACACACACGTAAACACAAGACTTTACTGTGACACGCACTTAAATGCAAAATGTTACTGTGACACGCACTTCAACACAACACATTACTGTGACACGCACTTAAATGCAACATATTACTGTGACACGCACTTAAACGCAACACATTACAGGGACAGGCACTTCAACACAAAACATTACTGTGACGCGCACGTAAACACAACATATTACTGTGACATGCACTTAAACACAACATATTACTGTAACACGCACTTAAACACAACATATTACTGTAACACGCACTTAAACACATTACTGTGACACGCACTTAAAAGCAACACATTACTGTGACACACACGTAAACACAACACTTTGCTGTGCAACGCACTTAAACACAACATATTACTGTAACACGCACTTCAACACAACACATTACTGTGACACGCACTTAAATGCAACACATTACTGTGACACACACGTAAACACAACACTTTACTGTGACACGCACTTAAACACAACAGCTTACTGTAACACGCACTTAAACACAACACATTACTCGGAGACGCACGTAAACACAACACTTTACTGTGACACGCACTTAAACACAACAGCTTGCTGTAACACGCACTTCAACACAACAGCTTACTGTAACACGCACTTCAACACAACAGATTACTCTGACACACACATAAACACAACACATTACTGTGACACGCACTTAAACACAACACATTACTGTGACACGCACTTAAACACAACACATTACTGTGACACACACTTAAACACAACATATTACTGTGACACGCACTTAAACACAACATATTACTGTGACACGCACCTAAACACAACAGATTACTTCGACACACACTTAAACATAACACATTACTGGGACGCGCACTTAAAAAACACATTACTGGGACACGCACTTAAACACAACACATTACTTTGACACGCACTTAAACACAACACATTACTGTGACACGCACTTAAACACAACACATTACTGGGACACGCACTCAAACACAACACATTACTGTGACACACACTTAAACACAACACATTACTGTGACACGCACTTAAACATAACACATTACTGTGACGCACACTTAAACACAACACATTACTGGGACACGCACTTAAACACAACATATTACTGTAACACGCACTTCAACACAACACATTACTGTGACACGCACTTAAACGCAACACATTACTGTGACACGCACTTAAACGCAACATATTACTGTGACGCACACGTAAACACAACATATTACTGTGACACGCACTTAAACACAACATATTACTGTAACACGCACTTAAACACAACAGATTACTGTGACACACACTTAAACACAACACATTACTGTGACACGCACTTAAACACAACACATTACTTTGACACGCACTTAAACATAACACATTACTGGAACACGCACTTAAACAACACATTACTGGGACACGCACTTAAACACAACACATTACTGTGACACACACTTAAACACAACACATTACTGTGACATGCACTTAAACACAACATATTACTGTAACACGCACTTCAACACAACACATTACTGTGACACGCACTTAAATGCAACACATTACTGTGACACACACGTAAACACAAGACTTTACTGTGACACGCACTTAAATGCAACATGTTACTGTGACACGCACTTCAACACAACACATTACTGTGACACGCACTTAAATGCAACATATTACTGTGACACGCACTTCAACACAAAACATTACTGTGACACGCACTTAAATGCAACATATTACTGTGACACGCACTTAAACGCAACACATTACAGGGACAGGCACTTCAACACAACACATTACTGTGACGCGCACGTAAACACAACATATTACTGTGACACGCACTTAAACACAACATATTACTGTAACACGCACTTCAACAAAACACATTACTGTGACACGCACTTAAAAGCAACACATTACTGTGACACACACGTAAACACAACACTTTGCTGTGCACCGCACTTAAACACAACATATTACTGTAACACGCACTTCAACACAACACATTACTGTGACACGCACTTAAATGCAACACATTACTGTGACACACACGTAAACACAACACTTTACTGTGACACGCACTTAAACACAACAGCTTACTGTAACACGCACTTAAACACAACACATTACTGGGAGACGCACGTAAACACAACACTTTACTGTGACACGCACTTAAACACAACAGCTTACTGTAACACGCACTTCAACACAACAGATTACTGTGACACACACTTAAACACAACACATTACTGGGACGCGCACTTAAAAAACACATTACTGGGACACGCACTTAAACACAACACATTACTTTGACACGCACTTAAACACAACACATTACTGTGACACGCACTTAAACACAACACATTACTGGGACACGCACTTAAACACAACACATTACTGTGACGCGCACTTTCAACACAACACATTACTGTGACACGCACTTAAACACAACACATTACTGTGTATTATCCGAGTACACAAGGTACTACCGTCTATTCTTAAAACCCACACAAAGACATTATTTGAGAGTAAGGGTGCCAAATACCGATGTGTTTGATGCGGAAGACACAAAACGGCAGGTTTTAAGTTTCCACGCTTTACTTTGTACCTCTTGCTGGTCCTAACAGGATTGCTATTGTGACATCCAGTGGACACATTCAGAACAGCAGATTCTTTCATTAAAAAAAAAATGCAACTCATTTTAATACTTGGCAAACTCATCAGGCGGGCCGGACAAAACCTGTTGGCGGGCCTGACCCGGCCCACGGGCCGTATGTTTGACAACCCTGATTTTGGGTGTATAGAAAAGAGTTTTATCTATCTATTATTATCCATCCATCCATTGTTCTACCGCTTATTCCCTTTGGGGCCACGGGGGGCGCTGGTGCTTTTCTCAGCTACAATCTATTATTATCAATGTTTTTATTATGGAAAAAAGGACGACAACGAGGCATCCTGCAATGGTAAAAGTTGATTTTCAAGACAAAAAATTATTTTCAAGGTAAAAGTTGATTATCCGAGTAGACAAGATACTATATTCTTAAAACCCACACAAAGACATTATTGGGGAGTAAGGGTGCCAAATAACGATGTGTTTGAAGCGGAAGACACAAAACGGCAGGTTTTAAGTTTCTACGCTTTATTTTGTACCTCTTGCTGGTCCTAACAGAATTGCTGTAGTGACATCCAGTGGACACATTCAGAACAGCAGATTCTTTCATTTAAAAAAAAATGCAACTCATTTTAATACTTAGCAAACTCTTCAGGCGGGCCGGATAAAACCTGTTGGCGGGCCTGATCCGGCCCACGGGCCGTATGTTTGACACCCCTGATTTATAGTCTTTGGTATGACTCGGCCGGGTCAGACCTACCGATTTCAAGGCAAACATTGAGACACACACCTGAACACAACACATAAATACATTGCTGTGCCACACTTCATACACACTTGACACACACCTGAACACAACACACACAGGAGTTAATTAGCAAAGCATTGTCCATTAGCTTGAAAAGCGACTATAATGAATGACAACAGGACGCTTATTCCATATCTATGTCTGATGAGTTCAGTTATGTTGCAGTAACTCTTAGTTTATCTTCTCCATTGTTTACGCTATGCTAGTTAGTGTTTTTAGCAGCGCTAGCTTTAGCCTGCAAGCCAACCTGCTGTCAGTGTCTTCTTCTGGATATTTATCCACAACGCTGATGATGTCGAGGCACACAAGCCCGATGCAAAGGACCTTCTTGTCTTTCTGCTCCATGCTGCGAACGCTCGTCTTCCCGACGCGTTGTTACAACTTGTGTGGACTTTGGTAGGTAAACGTCACAATTAACCCCTTTCAATGTATTTATTGGCGTCCGACCAACCGGGCTTTGACCGCCACCTTGTGGTTGGGATAGGAACTGACAGATCGTCATCAGAAAGAATGCGCCTCGCATTCAAAGTAAACGGGGATAGACTCCAGCTTTTTTTTCGTAGGAAATGAACAACATTTACGAACTCATCTATTATATCATCATTTATATCACTCACTGCGTGTGTTCCCTCAGGTACTTGTCCGGCTTCCTCCCACCTCCAAAGACATGCACCAGGGGATAAGTTGATTGGCAGCACTAAATTGGCCCTAGTGTGTAATTGTGAGTGTGAATGTTGTCTGTCTATCTGTGTTGGCCTTGTGATGACTTGTCCAGGGTGTACGCCACCTTCTGCCCGAATGCAGCTGAGTTAGGCTCTAGCACCTCCCAAAGGGACAAGCGGTAGATAAATGGATGGGTAGAATATACTGTAATAAATTGAGATGCAAAAGGGTAAAGTATATAGTTTATTATTTAAAAATAAACAGCAACAACATAAAAAAAAGCTCTGTGCAGTGCTTGTTACCATAGTAACCAGGAGAGCAAATGCTTGAAGATTGGCAACTGAGGTTAGAACGGTTGCCTCTTGATGAATCTGGAGAAGACTGCGAACGCCGCCAGCGGTTTGTCTGTCGGTACCATGTGACCTGAACCCTGAGGCCGACAAGAGACCAAAGGTCAGCGACTCAGTGGTCAAACACAACACCGTCTCGCGGAGCATTTACCTTCACAGTGAGGAAGGCTATGTGGTCAAACTCTTTGACAAAGCCTCCCACCTGTCGTCCGCCTTGGTCCTCGTAAAGCCACGTACGCCGACTCACCTCAACCTGAGAGACGCCGTTTTAGCAATTAGTGTGTACGTCACTCGAGGACAACGCCTTACCTGCTGGTTCAACGACTCCACGAACCACTCGTCCCCCATGAAGTTACATGCCATGTCCACGTCGCCATTATACACCAGGACACGGTACTTCTACACAAACAAACACCGACCTTTAAGTTGAAAATCAACAGGAAGTGTGGACGTGAAGGAAGTTGTCAGACCAGAGCAGCCAGTAGTTTGAGGTACTGCTTCCTGACGTCCATGAAAAGATGACCGTAGTTCAAATGCACCTCAGAGCTATCAAAAAAAGGTCATAAGTGGTTTTATGTTGTTTTTTTCATAGGAAGTGATAAACACTACAACTTCCTGTGTGTTGTACCTGCAGATAGTCCAGGCCGCTGCCTTGGGGCTGATGTGCAAGGCACTTAGCACGTATGGGTCATTCAGGAAGTGCGTCGCGGGGGTGGAGTTAGTGCAGGGAGGCTCCAGCCGCAAGGATCGATGAAGCGACGCCAGACCTCGGAGCTTCTGAAAAGCGAACACACAAACACACACACACACATTGAGAGAGAGCCGTAGGTACACATGTCCTCAGGTGGGTTGTCCAGACCTGCTTCCACAGCTGAGTCCACTCATGATGGATAAAGAAGTGTCCGAGATCTCTGATGACCAGCTGGCCTCGCTCAACACTGCGAACAGAAACGCGCAATGGTGGGGTTGTCAAAAGTATTGATAGCAACGTGCAAAAAATACATCAATACCTGCTTTTTCCCCCAGGATCGTGGGTATAAGACTTTGTCTATTCTCGGTATGTGATCAATAAGTCAGCCCCCAAAGAAGAATGCTACAGTCTTAAAATATATCCAGTATTTCCATAAATGTACATATTTAACATTTATTTAGGTATATATATATATATATATATATATATATATATATATATATATATCTTGATTGGATTATCCAGAGAATAGTGCTCGATACCGTGGTAGAGCGCAATATGTAGGTGTGGGAAAAATCACAAGACTACTTCATCTCTACAGAACTGTTTCATGAGGGGTTCCCTCAATCATCAGGAGATTTTAATGGAAGCATTCACATACAATGGTTTATATAGGGCACAGTGTGGGTGGGTACAGGCAGGCGTAGGGTGTGGTGATTGGCTCATGTGTTACCTAGGAGGTGTTTCCGTCTGTGGCGGCATGTTGAAATGATTTCACTGCACTTGTTGAGGGATGATAGATCTGGATGATATATAATAAACAGTTTCTCTTTTAAGCATAGGTTGCATCTTTTATTACCACTGTTGTAAGGTGTGCTGGATGCAAGAATTTGCCATGTTATTGAATATTCAACATTATTGTCTTTGAGGTTCCAAATGTGTTTGCTGAGTTCCGTAGAATTCCGCAAAGTCTGGTTTCTAAAGGAGGCGTTGTGATTATTCCATCTTGTTTTGAACGCTCCTTCGGTTAATCCTACGTACGTAGCGGATGTGTTAATGTCCTTGCGTATTACCTTTGCTTGGTAAACGACTGATGTCTGTAAGCACCCTCCGTTGAGAGGGCAATCAGGTTTCTTGCGACAGTTACATTCCTTATTGGTTTCAGAGTCGTTTAGCCTGGGGGTAGGCAGTCCTTTTGCAATTGCTTTGTTGTGGTTTGAAATGATTTCTTGTATGTTATTCATACAGCTGTAGCTCAATTTAATGTTGTTCTTGTTGAATATTTTTCTTAGGGTGTTGCCTTTGGGGTAGTGTTTGTCGATCAGAGTGAGGAACTTGCGGCCGATGTTGGTTGAGACGTTTTTACTGAATGGCGGATTGTACCAGATGATGTTGTTTCGTTTTCTGCTCTTTTTTGGTTGGTTTCCTGGAGTGGGTTCATAGGTGAGGGTGAAGTTGTATCCGCTTTCATCAAGTGCATTCTGGTACAGGAGGGTTGCTTGGTCGAATTCCGCTTCGCTAGATGACAGCATTGATAGCCTTTTATTAATTCCGGTAGGTATTCTTTTCGTGGTGGTGGGTGGGTGGTTGCTGTCATGGTGCACGTATTGGAGTGTTGTGTTGGGTTTCGTGAATGGTTGGTAGCTGTTATTTCTCAGGTTGAAAGTGACGTCGAGGAAGTTGACGGTTTGCTTGTTGGCTTCAATCGTGATCCGTAGGCCGTTTTCTTTGAAGATTTGGCATATGCGCTTCTTGGTGTTCTCGCTGCTCCTTGGCGAGGCGCGGCACACTGCCAGTCCGTCATCACGGTAAATACCAAGGTTCAGGTTGAGGCTAGAACCTGGGAGAGGAGGAAACTCCCAACGAGTTTGCACGTTTCTGCTCCGTCAAAACTCCCATAGTAACGTCAAATGTTGAATTGTTCTTTTTTTGCCATGGTGTACTGTTGTGGATGAGTATGGAGTTCTTTGCGTGGATGATGATGTTTCTTTCGTTGCCTGTGATTGAGTCGTAGTCCGAGGCGAAGTTTAGTGCTTGGGTCAGTAGGTCTTGCGTGATGGAAGGGTAAAATTCTTCGATGTCGAAGGAGATAAAGTTGTGTTGTTGTTTGTCTTGGATGTTGTTAAACCATTTAATTACTGCTGCTGTATTTCTACATTGGTTGAGTGGTGTTTTGTCCTTGATTTTTGTGTTGATTCTGTCCAGGATTATTTTGCTGATTTTTCCTATTTCGGATTTAGTTGGGTTTATTAGTCGGCATGTTGTGTTATTTGCGAAGTTGGGTTTGTGGTCCTTCAATGTGATGAAGGCTTCTTTGTTGGCTGTGGCGTCCACCCTGTCCTCAATGTCCAGTTCGGTTGCGATCCGCTTGTTTTCCAGGTGGATGTTCTGTAAAGTGTTGGGTTGCGCTTTTTTGTATGATTTGGTGATGTTTTTGTCCAGTCAAGAGTTATGTTCTGGTATGTCCATTCTGTAGAAGTTTGTGGTTTTATCGGCGGCTATGATGAGGTTGCTTACTTTCTTGATGCGCTCCGTGTCATTTTTCAGCTTGGTGAGGAATGGGTTGCGGGCTGGCTTAAATTTGACTGATTGTATCATTTTGAGCATGTCGTTCTCAAAGTCCTTTAATTCCTTGACTGTGGGTGGGTTCTTGGTAGATTTGAATCCGTAAGTTTCCTTTTGCGTTCCTTTTGTTTCAGGGTGGAGGAAAAAGTATGCTTTCCACCGCATCCTTCTTAGGAAGTGTTCCGTCTTTTCTATGAGTCTTTGCTTGTAGTCCTTCTGCGCGGGTATGGGAATGTTCTTCGTGGCGTAGTCGATGCTGAACTTTTCCATTTCGGATCGTCGTACAGTGCTCAACAAATGTCAATTTGGAGCGGAATATATAAAATATTCAACAAGAACAACATTAAATTGAGCTACAGCTGTATGAATAACATACAACAAATCATTTCAAACCACAACAAAGCAATTGCAAAAGGACTGCCTACCCCCAGACTGAACGACTCTGAAACCAATAAGGAATGTAACTGTCGCAAGAAACCTGATTGCCCTCTCAACGGAGGGTGCTTACAGACATCAGTCGTTTACCAAGCAAAGGTAATACGCAAGGACATTAACACATCCGACACGTACGTAGGATTAACCGAAGGAGCGTTCAAAACAAGATGGAATAATCACAACGCCTCCTTTAGAAACCAGACTTTGCGGAATTCTACGGAACTCAGCAAACACATTTAGAACCTCAAAGACAATAATGTTGAATATTCAATAACATGGCAAATTCTTGCATCCAGCACACCTTACAACAGTGGTAATAAAAGATGCAACCTATGCTTAAAAGAGAAACTGTTTATTATATATCATCCAGATCTATCATCCCTCAACAAGCGCAGTGAAATCATTTCAACATGCCGCCACAGACGGAAACACCTCCTAGGTAACACATGAGCCAATCACCACACCCTACGCATGCCTGTACCCACCCACTCTGTGCCCTATATAAACCATTGTATGTGAATGCTTCCATTAAAATCTCCTGATGATTGAGGGAACCCCTCATGAAACAGTTCTGTAGAGATGAAGTAGTCTTGTGATTTTTCCCACACCTACATATATATATATATATATATATACACAGTATATACATATATACATATATATATATATATATACAGTATATATATATATTTATATATATATACAGTATATACATACATACATATATATATATACATATATATACATATATATATATATATATATATATATATATATATATATATATATATATATATATATATATACAGTATATATATATATATATATATATATATATATACATACATACATACATACATACATACATACATACATACATACATACATACATACATACATACATATATATATATATATATATATATACATACATACATACATACATATATATATATATATATATACACATATATACATACGGTTCCTTTTTTTGATTGTCGTATCGAATAAGTACTGTATCAGAAGTATCTAAAATTCTGTTGTCGTGACCATAGGCGCTGATGCCGTGGGTGCTTCGGGGCCCGAGTACCCACAGACAATGCAGAGCACCCACATGGGATTGATGGTAACTTTCAATCTTTAAAATATTTTTTGAAAAATCAATCTTGTTGTAGTTAATTTTGTGGCGAATTTGGTCCATCCATCCATCCATTTACTACCGCTTGTCCGTTTTTGGGGTCGCAGGGGGTGCTGGAGCCTATCTCAACTGCATTCGAGCGGAAGGCGGGGTACACCCTGGACAAGTCGCCAACTCATCACAGGGCCAACACAGATTGTCAGTGTGAATGTTGTCTTTCACACACTAGGGCTAATCTAATGTTGCCAATCAACCTATCCCCAGGTGGCAGGTGGAAGGAATCCTGAGTACCCGGAGGGAACCCACCCAGTCACGGGGAGAACATGCAAACTCCACACAGAAAGATCCCGAGCCCGGGATTGAACTCAGGACCTTCGCATTGTGAGGCACGCGCACAAACCTCTTTACCACCGTGCTGCCCGCAAGTTTGGTCCGTTTTACAAAATAATTAAGCCGCAAATCATATGGGATATTAACTTCGCTGAATGTCCTTTTTTTTTTTTTTTTAATACACACACACCAAGCACCCACCGGCAGAAATGTAGATCGGCGCCTATGGTCGTGACAAGTTCAACCCAAAAACAGAGGCTTGCTTCTGAGGTCTCGACCTACTTAACCGCATCAACTCACCTGAATCTCTGGGGGGCGCCACCTGGGCAGGGGGCGTAAAGGTTGTACATGTTGAGTCCAGAACTGTAGATGATGTCCTGAACCTCTGCCAGCTAAGAAAGAGGAGCAAACGTCAAACACCTGAAGGACCTTTGAAGTCAGCAGGGAAAAAAAATAGTAAAGACACTGTGACACTCACACTGTTAGAGCAGTTGACGTCTTGGTTGTTGTGGAAGTTGCACCTCTGCTCGCTGCAGCAGAACGCCTGCAGCCGGCTCCACAAGCTACGTCCCAGCAAGCCGTGGTAGTAAGCAAAGTAGACAAGAGAGTTGTCGTTCATCTCGTAGCTCGACATCCCGTTCCCAACCGCCATGCCCTGCAGGCACGTGACTTAGTTTAAAAAATAATGCACCTGGGGATAGGTTGATTGGCAACACTAAATTGGCCCTAGTGTGTGAATGTGAGTGTGAATGTTGTCTGTTTTGCTGTGTTGGCCCTGCGATGAGGTGGAGACTTGTCCAGGGTGTATCCCGCCTTCCGCCCGAGTGCAGCAGAGATATGCTTCAGCACCCCCCGCAATCCCAAAAAGGGACAAGCGGTAGAAAATGTATACATGGATGGAATGATTCTGGCGTGTTTAGTGAAATAAAATGTACATATCAAAGAGTATCATGGAAAGTGTTTGACCCTCTTGGACTAGATCCGGGATACACAAACTTTTTGCCTCCAGCACCACCATGAGTGAGGACCAGTGATGGGAAAAGCACGCCTAAGTGAGTGTATGGCACACTCACTACCTGTTTTGGCACTCAAGAGTATCCCGATCTGATATTGAAATCGGTCCGATATCAGCAAAAAAAAAAACGTAAGTATCTGATTATATGAGCTTGCATCTAAAATGTGTGATATAATGCAAGATACAAGCAGTCCTGCAGCATGTTAATTTGCAAAGCTGGACAGCCAGTTAATTATCCCTGGGCCGATATTTGGTAAGTCAATTAACCGATAAAAATTTAAATTAAGTGGGTAAGTTTTCCAGCGGCGATAAATTTCCATGTGCATGCTTCAAGAGCATTCACGCTTATAATCGCTTTCAGCTGCTGGGCGCGTCTGTGCTGTAGCGGAATGAAAAGAAGGATGTGTTCTTCATTAAGTGTCTTTAAACT
Organism: Nerophis ophidion; assembly: GCF_033978795.1. Lineage (NCBI taxonomy): Eukaryota > Metazoa > Chordata > Actinopteri > Syngnathiformes > Syngnathidae > Nerophis > Nerophis ophidion. Next base: position 18,169,727 of record NC_084626.1, read on the forward strand.
GTTTGTGCGGTGAAGCGATGCTGCTGGCCCGTTAACATAACATAGTACAGGTCTGACCAAACCACGGCTCTTTGTCTGGTTTCATGCAGCTCTTAAGCTCATATCAAAGTTTGTCTTTTGTGTTTTTTTTATGTGCTTGTTCGGCTGTGGGCATTTGAACTACAAATAAATGGTAGTAATGAAAACCGCTGTAAAACACCTGACGGCGAGTATTACCGTATTAAATTAAAAGGGTCAAAAAAACTTCATTTATGACCGCACTTTGATACGGAAGAACGGATTGGCGCTAGCTTAAATGCTAACATGTAACGACAGACATTAAAAGGTCTTTTCCCATTATGAAACATAATTCCCCAATCTAAACTTGTACCCATTGCGGTTTAAACAAGTGAGCTATAGTATTCACATTGAACATGTTTTGTGCTGATTTTGCACAAAGTTATCAATAAACTTGACAGTTTTGAGTTGAAACGTCTTTTCAACAGGAAGTCAACTTGCGTGATGTCACATAAACAGGAAGTAAAACAAATGATCACACTTTACAATTTAAAATGGAAGAAGATAAACATTTAAACACACAAATAAAAATGATATGGCTCTTATGAAGCCAGACTAATATTTTAGGTTTTCTCTGCCAATAAAGTATAGTGTGGTTATTTATTTATTTATTTTTTTTAATTACAACTTGGTCAAAATATTTTGGTGTGTTTATAAGTACTTTTTGAGTAAATTAAGAAATACCCCGGTAATAATGATAACCGTGATCATTTTTGGTTACTTTATTGAGCCATTTGGATTATTGTTTTGGTTATTTATATTTGAAGGTCCATAATATCCTCCTTAACAAAGACAAACTATTTTATTGCTTTTGGTTGTGATTTTACCATAAGTGCAAAATTTTGCTTACAAACAGAGTATACTTAGTTTATTATTTGTTTGTTTTATTTAACTTGAGATGTAAATATTTACAATCAATTAAAATGTTTAAAATATGAGGAATACAAGTTAATGCATTTAAAAGGGTATAATTACATTATTATTATGTATTGTCATTACTTCAGTGGTTAATTTGGTCTCAAAGAAATGTCAATAATATCGTTCATCGGAAATAATTTGTAGATCGATATACCGTCGATCAAAATTATACATACATACATATAGGGCTGCAACAACTAATCGATTAAATCGATTATAAAAATAGTTGGCGATTAATTTAGTCATCGATTTGTTGGATATATGCAATGCGCATGTGCTGAGGCTTTTTTTTTTTTCCTTAACTTTTATTTATAAACTGCAACATTTACAAACAGCTAAGGAACAATAATCAAAAGAAGTACAAAAACAGTAAAAAAACAGTAAAAAAACAGCGCCAGGGCGGCGCTGAGGCTACGTTTCATGTCGTGGCAGTGAGCCAGCCAATGATGTGTCATGTGCAGCTCACGTGACCACGCCGTCTACTTTGCCTGGAAACATTCGAAAAATGGTAGCGGGAAACATCTTGAGGTTATAGATTTAATGGAAAAAAGCGTACAACCTAAGTCATCCAAAGTGTCGGAACACTTTACTTTAAAGACTTCAAAGAAGACAGTTTCCGGCAAAACGTGCAGCATGGACGTCGCGTGGCATGGAAGGAAAACATTGCTTCGGCACCACCTGAAGAGGAGCCATGGATGAAGGGGAAGAACTCACGGTACGTAACTTTTTTAAGTCCATAGTCCGAGTGTATTGATCCGTTGTGTCCGTCTTTGTGTTTTTTTCATCTTTTGTTAACGAGGAAATTTTTTTTTTAAGGAAACGCAGAAGCAACTTTTGTGTATAAACTTTCAGAGTGTTAGGAACTTTTTGGATAGTGTGTTGTCTTCATTTTTTTTTGTTGTTATGAGTGGAAACAGGCATTCATAAGTTCAGCTTTTTTGTGAGTAACGTTAACGTTATCCCTTTGTTGCAACGCGGGGCTGATAATGTGTCTACCAGCACATTTGACTTCGTTTTGAGAGAGAAAACGCACGTTTACCAATTTCGAAATAAACGTAATGGACAGAAATATAAAAGGTATACAAATATATTTAGACTTGAGTGACACTTTAGTATAACTAGACGTTATGAAGGTGCTGGAATATTTCATGCTATTATTCAGAGGTAGCCTAAAGTGAATCCTTTATTATTCAGAACAGAAACGTGTACAATATCTGGTCCAGTTCTGATCTGATGAGTTACATGTCTGTGTTATTATTGGTGTATTCTGCAACTCCAATGTCCATTGATTTAATTTAGCTGTTTTTTAATGTGGTGGTGTATTTGTCTTTTATGTCAGAATTTATTAATTAAATCAACTGGGTATGTATTGAGTTACATGTAAATGATGCTACTATGTACGTTCATTATATGGTTTCTCTCATTTCAGAAACAAACAAGCCAGCATTAGAAACATGGTGCAAAGGAAGGTCTGCACACCACGGCAAGCGGCTGCACTAATTGATGCTATCCTGAATATATTGGTAACTGACATGAGGCGACTATCAATGGTGGAGGATGAAGGTTTTAGACAAATGAGTCACGTCCTCAACCCTGGTTACACTCTTCCCTCGAAGAACCAGTTTACCAAACTGATTGAGAGGAAGTACGAGCAGACACTCCATGCTGTGCAGACTGACATGAAAGCCACCCAGAGCAAAATTGCTCTCACTACTGATGTGTGGACAAATGTATCCTACCTTGGCAATACATGCCGTTACATTGGAGACCAATGGAACATGAAGTCAATCTGCCTTACATCCATGCCACTAGAGGAAAGACATTCAGCATCCAACATTGCAGAATGGTTGGAATAGGTAATAATTGAATTGAATTGAATTATATTTATATAGCGCTTTTCTCTAGTGACTCAAAGCGCTTTACATAGTGAAACCCAATATCTAAGTTACATTTAAACCAGTGTGGGTGGCACTGGGAGCAGGTGGGTGAAGTGTCTTGCCCAAGGACACAACGGCAGTGACTAGGATGGCGAAAGCGGGAATCGAACCTGCAACACTCAAGTTGCTGACACGGCCACTCTACCAACCGAGCTATACCGCCAGGTAATAGCCAGGTTTGAAATTCCCTTAAGCAAAATTTTTGCTTGCCATGTTTTATTTGGCAAGTCGAAAGGACATGGTGCCAGTATTCTGTTTTTTTAAATAAAGTATTGGAAAGGATAGAAATGTATTTAGTCTCTTTTATCCGATTATTAATCGATTAATCGAAGAAATAATCAACAGATTAATCGATTATCAAATTAATCGTTAGTTGCAGCCCTACATACATACATATACGCACGCACGCACGCACACACACACACACACACACACACACACACACACACACACACACACACACACACACACACAACACACACACACGGCTCGAATTTAACCACGGCAACTGCCGCGACTGCCCTGGTCATTTGCCATTATTGCCCTAAAAAAATTGACCAACATCTGAGGCAAGAACATGCCGTGACCGCCCTTGACTTTTTACTTGTTAATGGACAAGGGATGTAACGGTAAACAAGGTAAGAAAGTAAGGCCATAAAGCAGAACCTTCAGGTTGAGGCTGTCGTCCTCCATCACTCTCTCAGCCAGCGTGGGAAGGTAGATTCCTGCGTAGCTTTCTCCGGTCAGGAAAAGCTCGTTCTTACTCAACTCGGGGAAGAGACGAAAAAACTCCTTCAGAGCCAAGTAGTTGACCATGGAAACCTGTGAGGAGGAATTTTTGTTTAATTTTGAGGAGAACAATCAACAGCTAAGATGGCCGGGCGTGCTACGGACCTCCGTGTCGTTGGTAACGTATCTCTTGTCGTCGGAGTACGAGAAGCCCACCCCTACTGGAGACTCCAGGTACAACATGTTTGCCACCTGCTCAAAAAGGGGACAGGTCACGTGACGGGTCACAAGACAGCTCAGGGAGTGCAAACCATTCACCTTGTTCCAAGAGTACGGGTTCTCCAGCAGCGTAGCACCATCATCCTGAATCTGAAGCACAGGTCAAAATTGAGCACGTTTGGTGACGGAAGACTGGAAAGAAAACGCGGGGCGGCAGTGTACCAGAAAGGGTCCATGTTCGGTCAGTAGTCCATCCAGAGAGCTGCACCCGGGTCCGCCGTTCAACCACAACACCACCGGGTCGGATGAGGGCACATTCTGGGACTCCACAAACCTGCGAACGATTGAGAGAGTAAATGAGCAAAGAGGGACACAGACACAGTGGACATGGCGATTCTGGTTCTGACCAATAGTGCAGGTACTTCCCGTCCGGCACGCTCAGGTAACCCGAGTAATGTTTAAAGCTGGGCTGTTTGTGCAGGCCGGGCAGCATGACCACTTCGTGGTCCGCCGGCGCCGCCTCGACGCTTACCAGCCAGAACAGGATGTAGCCCGACAACAGTGGCAGCATCTACAAGCACATAGGAACTGACATCATTGGACAGGAAATATTTAGCATGTTTGATGGGCTTGTACAATTACACAGCATCCTACGAACAACTTTTTAAATCAATCATAGTTTTAACCTCTCATAGACCATTCTAAACAGCTCTAAATCACATAAATCTATAATTATTGATTGAGTAAAGAGCACAGATTGCAGCTATGTTGCTGGACAGACGATATTTATCATTTAATTTCACTCTGTGTGCGATCGATAATTCCAAAAATCTCATTGTGCAGGATAAGTTGACCCCTTCAATACATCCATGATGTTGCGCATTCTCCTGCATGCCCTTTTTATAGCCAGGGGAGGGGCATTGTTGTGCCAGTGACAGCTTTTTATCCCCAGTTGTGCAGTTAGTTCATTAAAAGGTAAAAACAGTATGGAACATGGACACGGGAGGGCGTGCTTAGCAGGGGCTCTGTAGAAATGTGACCTTTTTTTCTTTTATTGGCACTTTTGCCAACTCTAGCCGTCAACTTTACAATACTTTTACGAACCAGTCATGTGAAGCCTCTTTTTCGGCCATCACACCTATGAATTCTGCAATGTCTGGCCGTGGGAAATCCAATAAGCCAGGCCGCTTCAAGCCTTGTGCGTGCCGGATCCAGATATCATAGAGGAGTCGATCGTCGACTCGGTCCTTATTAAGAGCATAAGTCGGAAGATGGACGAAGTGCGAACAGACATCCTCGACAATCCTAAATCAATTGTCAGAAGAAATTGGAATGGAACTATTCGAGAGCAATTTATCGCCATCGCTCGCCTAGAACTCACTGCTAATGCTAATGCAAACAAGCTAACCCATCTCTGTGCTTGCGTCAACAAGCTACTGTAACTGCAACCGTGGATCTCCTCCCTAAAATACGCGATGGAGGGCTGCTTGAGGTGAAATAATATCCAAGTGTTGGGCTGTGAGGGCCCCCGTCCGACTGAGTTCACCGCTCAGTTCTTGCAGGATGTGGTGAAGTTCAACGACACGCCCATGTTGGATCATGCTTGCTCTAGGCCTAAATATGGCGAAACTCCAAGGCTGCTCATTGTACGAGTGAATTTATTTGAAGTCCGGAACCAGATTCTACACCAGATTCTAGGAAGTCCAGATGTCCCACAGAGGGGGACATCTTATTTGTCTTTCATGTTGAATTACAAACAGCAACATCACACGGTACTACTCAGATATTATCTTAAATATGTTTTAATGTAACTGTTAATATGGTAAATGGGTTATACTTAGTATAGATATAGCGTATTTCTACCTTGACGGTACGCAAAGCACTTTGTCACTTTTTCCACATTCACACACTGAAGGGCAGGAGGTGCCATGCAAGGCCCTAATAAAGACCCATCAAGAGCAAAGGGGAAGTGTCTAGCTCAGGGGTATCAAATTAATTTTAGATGGGGGGCCACATGGAGAAATATTTATTCCCAAGTGGGCCGGACTGGTAAAATCACGGCACGATAACTTAAAAACAAAGACAACTTCAGATAGTTTTTTTTGTTGTTGTTTAAAAATAGAACAAGCACATTCTTGTTGTTCAAATCATAATGTTGTTGGGGTTTTTTACACTTACATGTTGCGGTTAATAGTATTCTATCTTTATTTGTCGTTATTTATACTTTCTGAATAAATGGTGTAATAATGTCCATCAAAAAAAGAAAACAATGGGAGCCACAAAACTCATTTGAAATTTAAAATGAAATAACACTGCATACAAAGTTTTCTTTTTTGCTTTGTGCTATGTATAAACCAGGGGTCTCAGACACGTGGCCCGCACCTTAATATGAAAATGTAACGTTAGTGCAGCCCGCGAGATTTATATGAATGCCGCTTGACAGCATCACACTTGCCAACCCTCCTAATTTTTACAGGAGACTGTCGAATTTCAGAGCATCTATTCTCGCGAATGTCTGCAGGTTTTTCACCCTGACAACAATAATAAGGGCATGCTATGATAGCGGAACCTTTAGCGCCCCCTTCAACCTGTACTAACAGCTTGCCAGCCCAGTCACATGCTGATTGTGGTTACTGCAGACACGTGACTGTAAGGCATACTTGTTCAACAGCCATACACGTCACACTGAGGGTTCCCGTTTAAACAACGTTAACACTCTTACTAATATGCGCCACACTGTGAACCCACACCAAACAAGAATGACGAACACATTTCGGGACAAAATCCGCACTGTAACAACAAACAAAACAGAACAAATACCCAGAATCCCATGCATCCCTAACTCTTCCAGGCTACATTATACAATAAACATCTGTTCAGTATTTCAACATAAAAGTGTTGGATTGTGAGGTATTAAAAGCCACAAAATAAAACGGGTCCGTCAGACCCAGAAACGCTGGCTGAGTAACAACAATATGAACGTTGCACAGAAAATTTCTCTGCCAGTTTCTGCATCCCACAGGGATTCTTCTTTTGTGTTTCTGCACCTGCGGTTCCCACACAAGGTTGCCACATTGTTTGTCAACACTGTATGCTCTCATTTTCTCGCACATTTGACCCTCTGATGTTCTGTGTACCTACACTCTGTCCTCCTCCTGTCTAGGCCTGCTATGTGAGTGAGTGAGTGAGTGAGTGAGTGAGTGAGTGAGTGAGTGAGTGAGTGGGGGGAGGGGGGAGTTACACAGAACATCAATTTCCACACTTTTATTAGCCCCGGGTCCAGTGGACCCGGACATGTTATATGTAATAGAAATGTGTGTGGGGGGGGGTATGGTCTATGGTCATTAAATATGTATTCTGATGTATGTTCTTCATAGAAAATGAGCCAAAGTCAGTGAGTCTCAGTTTGAAAAATTGAATAATTGTATCATTTTTCTTTCAATAAAAAATGATAACAGGTCCCACAGACCCGGCCACCACACAAGGGTTTAATTATAATTTTAAATAATTCTCAGCTCTACATTATAGCAGTTGATGTTTTAAAAATACGTTGTACATTCGAATGTACATGTAAATATTATGTGGAATATCCTTTAGGATATCTGCATTGCATTCCCCTACTTTGTATTATTTGCAATTAAGGCAAATAATACAAAGTAAATAGCTGTAATTTCATAACATTGTTCATACAAGTCAGAATAATACTTATTATAAGACATGAGTCTGGGCTTCACGGTGGCAGAGGGGTTAGTGCGTCTGCCTCACAATACGAAGGTCCTGCAGTCCTGGGTTCAAATCCAGGCTCGGGATCTTTCTGTGTGGAGTTTGCATGTTCTCCCCGTGAATGCGTGGGTTCCCTCCGGGTACTCCGGCTTCCTCCCACTTCCAAAGACATGCACCTGGGGATAGGTTGATTGGCAATACTAAATTGGCCCTAGTGTGTGACTGTGAGTGTGAATGTTGTCTGTCTATCTGTGTTGGCCCTGCAATGAGTTGGCGACTTGTCCAGGGTGTACCCCGCCTTCCGCCCGATTGTAGCTGAGATAGGCGCCAGCGCCCCCCGCGACCCCGAAAGGGAATAAGCGGTAGAAAATGGATGGATAAGACATGAGTCCACCTATTTAGATGTAAATAATAGATGATAAAATGAACTAGAAACCTCATGTAAAAAATACATAAAGTATCAAGAAACATCAATAATGAATAAAGCAAAATATGTTCTCGCCAAATATCACATCATATTCTCTACTGCTCACTAATATACCATATCGGAGTTATTCTGTAGAAATATGGCGAAACAACCACAAATGGGCGCTTCATTCATTAACGGCGATACAAAAAAGATCAATTCGAATAATACATAATTTTGGATATAGAGAACATACAAACCCTTTATTTGTTTATTCACAAATATTGAAATTCAATGAATTAGTGCATTTGCAAACAGCTAAAATTATGTACAAAGCAAACTATAACCTGCTACTCAAGAATGTACAACAATTATTCTCAACAAAAGGGGAGAAATGTAAGTTTAGAGGAATATCTCATTTGAAACATTTGTATGCTCGTACAACACTTAAAATTTAGCATATCCGTATGTGGAATTAAATTATGGAACAGATTAAACAAAGCACCAGCATGATGATTGTTCGCAAAGTACAAAGAACAATTATGATGAACATCTTAAACCTTTTTCTTTTTTAGATAATGATTATTGATGTATTTCTTTACTTATGGTATATTATTTATTTATCATTTCTTTATTCACTGTTCCGTTACAGAGAAGAAGGACATACAATAAAATTGCTATGATATGAAAAAAGGTAGGATTAAATAAGCTCTGCTTCTTCCTACTCCATTTCGGACGTGCAGTAATGAAACAACTGCAAATAGGAAATACATTACATTGTATCGTATGCATGTTCGAAATAAACTGAAACTGAACTGAACATTGAAAGAAAAAGACAGATCAGATGTAAGGTTTTACTTTCAAACGTTGAAAAAAGTTGCATGCATGAAGTTGTCTCCACAGCCACAATGAATTGATTAACCTGGACCCCAACTTAAACAAGTTGAAAAACTTACTCGGGTTTTACCATTTAGTGGTCAATTGTACGGAATATGTACTGTACTGTGCAATATACTAATAAAAGTTTCAATCAATCAATCAAAAAGCCTGGATATGATCCACTACCTCCCAGGGGAACAAGAGGAAGAACCGCTGCAGGTCGTTCATCATTACGACCGTCAAACTCTTGTATTTTAATACAAATTGGTTACTCATGTCACACCACGCTTTACATGTCTGGTGTTAAATGTTTTAAATGAATAAATACAGCTACATTTACATTTTAAAAGTCACTCTTTTCTCTCTCCACATGGAAATGTAAAAAAGTATTGTTCTAAACAGAATTTCCCCAAGTATCACAGCTATATTGCGACAAACATGGATAATTCAAGAACACAAATCAATTTCTGTACCGCTTATACTACATCCTCAAAGTATGGCTCAGTTAACACAAATATATCGCAACTTTTACACTTGATTTAGACTCCATCAGTCCTTCTTTCATCTTCTACTGTGTTTTTACAGTCCAGTAAAACTGCTTCCTGGTAATCTTGTTAAAAGCCCGTAGCTCATTGTAAAACACTGCCATTTTTTGAATACCGTAAATAAAATAAAGCGAAACCAAAACAAAAAAGAAACAAATCGTAAAAAAGAGAAGCAATCATAAAACCTTTGAAATACAAAAAAAAAATGACAAAAAAATACACATTTTTTTACTAAAATATGAAAATTCCATCCATTTTGTACGACTTGTCCCTTTTGGGGAGGTGGGGGGGTCGCTGGAGCCTATCTCAGCTGCATTCGGGCGGAAGGCGGCGTACACCCTGGACAAGTCACCACCTCATCGCTGGGCCAACACAGATAGACAACATTCACACTGACATTCACACACTAGGGCCAATTGGCATTAAAAACATCCTCCAAATATAGTATTATTTTGTTTGTATTTATTTTTTACCAATATAAGTTATGGTACAATGTCAATTTTTTTCCCCCCGATACCAAAATCTTACTGGCAGTGTTCTGGCTCCATAATAATCATATAAAGTGAAGTAAGGTGCCACACCATCTTCGCATGTGAGCGCTCATGTCATCTTTCTGCAGGAGACTCATTTTAAACCTGCTGAAGAGGATGGGAAGGACAGATCTTTCATTCTTCATTTTTGGGTAAAACAAGGGGTGCCGCTATTCTGCTCCATAATCAGTTCTTTTTATACTCTCAAACAACATTTCTGACCCCAATGGAGGGTATGTCATCGTCACTGGTCAGATTTCAAACACCCCAGTAGCCCTTGTAAATGTTTACGCTCCCAACTATGATGACATATTTTTCTGAATTTTCCTGATTTATCAATGTACTACTGAACAGTAGGAGGAGACTTTAACTGTTGGCTTTACCCCCAGCTTGATCACTCATCACCCAAAACCATGAAGATTGGCTAAGGTAAGTCTTTTTTTGAGAAATGTTCTGTCTCACTCTTTATCTTTTGTAACTGAGCTACTGTGTGAAACAATTTCCCTTGTGGATCAATAATGTTTGTCTAAGTCTCAGATGTGTAGCGCTTTATGAATCCTATTAAAAGGCAATGGTCATTCTTTTCTCACACCCATCAGACCTTTACCCGTATTGATTACTTTTTAGTTGATGAAAAATTACTTTCATCCATACCTACATGTAAATACGATACAATTGTTATATCGAATCATGCACCAATTTTAATGGATATAAGCTTTAAAAACTTAAGAACCACACTTGCGATTTGTCGTCTTAATACATGACTACTTTGAAATAAGGACTTTGTTGATTTTATTTCGAGTCAAATAGATTTCTTTATACTGTACTCAAGACCCCAGAGTGTCGACCTCTGTGCTCTCGGAGACGCTGAAGATGCACATTAGCGGGGAGATAATCTCTTATACAAGTTAGCAGAAAAGACTCAGGAAGAATGAATTGACTAAGCAGACAACGCATATCCTCACCAGACAACTCTTATGCTGTCTCTCAAAACCCAGATGTTTACAAGGAAATGTTCTCTCTACAGCATGGGTGTCAAACTCTGGCCCGTTGGCCAAATTTGGCCCGCCGTGTGATTTCATTTGGCCCTTGAGGTAATATCAAATTAAGATTAGAGCTGGCCCGCCGGTGTTATACAGGGGCGATGTCTCTGTAACACTGCATTCACCGCTGATACTCGTACTTGCCAACCCTCATGATTTTCCCGGGAGACTCCCAAAGTTAAGTGCCCCCCCGAAAATCTCCCGGGGCAACCAATCTTCCGAATTTCTCCCGATTTCCACCCGGACAACAATATTGGGGGCTTGCCTTGAAGGCACTGCCTTTAGCGTCCTCTACAGCCTGTCGTCACGTCCGCTTTTCAGCCATATAAACAACATGCCGGCCCAGTCACATAATACATGCGGCTTTAACACACACAAGTGAATGCAAGGCATACTTGATCAACAGCCATAAGGGTCCCACTGAGAGTGGTCATATAAACAACTTTAACACTTTTACAAATATGCGGCACACTGTGAACCCACACCAAACAAGAATGACAAACACATTTCGGGAGAACATCCACACTGTAGCACAACATAAACTCAACAGAAGAAATACCCAGGACCCCTTGCAGCACTAACTCTTCCGGGACGCTACAATATACACCCCCGCTACCACCAAACCCCGCTCCAATTTTTATTTAAATTTTATTTGATAAGCCATTGATATTTTTTCAATAATTATTATAAATTGAAACTCGATTTTGCATGTGACTATAAAGTTATATAAGCCTTGCTTGTTTAATATTCAATGCAAAACTTGTTTGGGTCCCTATTAAAGGTTAATTTGTTAAACTTTGGCCCCCGGCTTTGTTCAGTTTTAAATTTTGGCCCACTCTGTATTTGAGTTTGACACCCCTGCTCTACAGGCAGAACTGAATGTTGTTACAACAGACCGTGCCACTGAAAAAAATGCTCCGCTCAAGATCCCAGTTCTTTGAACATGGCTATAAGGCCAGAAAATTATTAGCACATCAGTTAGTTGGAAGTGGAACTCTTGTAGCCTGAAATGTGACAATTTCTGCTGACACAGATGATATGTTATTTTTTCCAGTTTGTAAGTAAACATTGAAGAGATATGACGTCATGTCACTTTTTACAGTGCGTACTTTGAGTGTGGTCATGTGACTTCCAGGCTCTGTTTGATTGGAGAAATGGAGTCAAAGGTCACCGTACTTAGTTGGCTTGTTTACACAGTCATGTGACAGAAGTCCTTAACGAGCCATATGAATACACCTTTGCAAGCAGAAATCAATAGATTATAGTTAAATACAATGATATAAATAAATGCAGCAATCAAATGCAAACTCAATGTAATGAAGTAAAAATTGTGTTTTACAAAAATAGTGACGTAAAACGGAAAAGTATGTCACAGTAAGACTATGACAAGTACAATCGATCTAAAAAGTGACTTCATTAAATGTTACTACCCACCTTATCCCACATCCGGCATTATAAGCTATACTGCACACTTTTATATGACCGTCTGACAAAAGGAAACGCTGACATTGCAAAGAAAATGCAAAATAAAAGATAAATAAGAAAAATAAAGAAACAGTAGAAAATTGAACACACCTTAAGCGTCCACTGCAAAATCTGCATCAAATTAAAGAGGACTGGAGGAAGGAGATGAAATGACAAAATTCCCAAAGACCAGCTTGAAGTCATTAAAAATCAACAATAAGTCCACTAAATCAACAGATCATGACGACAGTGCCAAATTTCACAATTTTAAGCAATCATGTCATTCATTGATCATTCGCAATAAACCATTACATACTTTGTATCCAAAAAAATACTTTTATTTAAGCCAAAATGATACTCAAGAATGTCCATAGTTTTTTTAATTTTCTTTGATTTACTTGTCCTAAATGGCTCCACTTATTCCTGTTAACCTATTTCTTAAAGTAGTCCAACTTTACTTTAATGACATCTTTATTTTTGTTACACTTTTACTCCATTTTTTAAAATACATTTTTTTATCCATTCATGCATTTTCTACCCCTCGTCCCTTTCGGAGTCGTGAGATAGACATTTGTTTATTGATACTTCATTTACTAAGTAGAAGCATTTAAGTCTCACCTTAAAACTCATTTGTATACTCTAGCCCATGGGTGTCAAACTCTGGCCCGCCGTGTAATTTAATTTGGCCCTTGAGGCAATACCAATTTAGCATTAGAGCTGGCCCGCCGGTGTTATACAGCGTCGGTGCCGCTGTAACACCGCATTCACCACTAATACTCATACTTACCAACCCTCCTAAGTTTCCCGGTAGACTACCGAAGTTCAGTGCCCCTCCCAAAAATCTCCCGGGGCAACCATTCTCCCGAATTTCTACCGATTTCCACCTGGACAGCTATATTGGGGGCGTGCATTTAAGGCACTGCCTTTAGCGTTCTCTACAACCTGTCGTCACGTCCGCTTTTCCTCCATACAAACAGCGTGTCACATAATATTTGTGGCTTTTACACACACACACACACACACATGCAAGTGAATGCAACGCATACTTGGTCAACAGCCATACAGGTCACACTAAGGGTGCCCGTATAAACAACTTTAGCACTGTTACAATTATGCGCCACACTGTGAACCCACACCAAACAAGAATGACAAACACATTCCAGGTGAACATCCGCACCGTAACAAAACAGAACAAATAACCAGAATTCCTTGCAGCACTAACTCTTTTGGGAAACTTCCAGCAAACTGACCAATAATTAACGTTTTATTCATGCATTTTCTCTTGCTACTTCAAGGCTTCAATCAATCAATCAATGTTTACTTATATAGCTCTGAATCACTAGTGTCTCAAAGGGCTGCACAAACCACAAAACAAACCACTGCTCGAATGTTTGGTTCATTCAATATTGTTATTTTATTTTCAAATGTATTATTAGCCTGTGGAAAAAATTGGATATTTACCTCAGAAGATTGTGAATAGAAAAAAAGGCATAGCATTTTTATTTAAATTATTTTTTGATAGGCCATTGATATTTTTTAAATTATTAATATTATTTAAAACTGGATTTTGCATGTCACTAAAGTTATATAAGCCTTGCTTTTTCAATATTTAATGCAAAACTTGTTTGGGTCCCTATTAAAAGGTTAATTTGTTCAACCTTGGCCCGCGGCTTTGTTCCGTTTAAAATTTTGGCCCACTCTGTATTTGAGTTTGACACCCCTGCTCTAGCCTTTAAATAGACCTCCTTTTTAGACCAGTTGATCTGCCGTTTCTTTTCTTTTTCTCCTCTGTCCCACTGGAGGGGTTCCGGTCCGGTGGCCATGAATGAGGTGCTGGCTGTCCTGAGTCGGGACCCAGGATGGACCGCTCGTACAGAGCCGTGACCCAGGATGGACCGCTCGCTTGTGTATCGGTTGGGGACATCCCTGTGCTGCTGATCCGCCTCCGCTTGTGGTGGTTTCCTGCTGGCTTCACTGTGGACGGGACTCTCTCTGCTTTGTTGGATCCACTCTGGACTGGACTCTCACGGTTGTGTTGGATCCACTATGGATTGAACTTTCACAGTATCATGTTAGAACCGCATGCGGTCCCCTCCAAGGTTTCTCATAGTCATCATTGTCACACTGGGTGTGAGTTTTCCTTGCCCTTATGTGGGCTCTAACGAGGATGTTGTTGTGGTTTGTGTTGTGGTTTGTATAGGCCTTTGAGACACTAGTGATTTGGGCTATATAAATAATCATTGATTGATTGATTGATAAAACGCCTTCCGGATGCAGGAAATGAACAAAATGTTATGTCAACTTTGTAAAGCATTAGGTATCACAGTAATAAACCTGGAGAAAAAGGTTGTATTAAAAAGCTCTCCTTTTTCCTATTCATTTCCAGACACACCGCTGAGGCAAAGTTTTACAGTTGCATGTATGATAATTTTCTTCAAAATAAGATACTGTGATTGTAAGCTTCTGATGCGATAATTTGTCATTTAACATCTGGCAACGCAGCGTTGCAGTATCACTCAATGACCAGCAGGCGGCCACTTAACTCATGTGGCGTTCAGGTAAAATGTCTTACAAAACGATAGCATTTTATGTAAAAGCAACCACATTGTTAAGCACAGAAGTTGAAAGAGGAAAAATAACCTCCAAAAAAGGTTGTCATTATCAAACATTTTTCTCCAATGACAACTTTTAAACGTTTTTTTTTTTTAAAGGAAGCGTGAATTATAATCGTTAACAGCTTACTTAGGGCAGCCATTTAAAGTATTTCATACATCACAGTAGTATAGAAAATACATCAAGGAGATATGTTTATTTTTAACAATCAAGTGACGTAATGCGTGGCTAGCGAGTACCACAAGCTAATCACTAACGACAGCGCGCGTCCTGCCAAAATGACACAACAAAAAGAGGTAAATATATCGAGTTACTTTGTTTGGTGTCAAGTACCCGCTCACCTTCTCTTTGCGTGGACGTCTCGCTGGCGTGGGGAAACTCGCACCAGAGCTTCCGGAGCTACTGAAAATGCTTTGTCACGTGACGGGGTCACATGACTTGGTTGGGAAACTTTCAGCGGCTTTCATTTACTCCTTGTCGTTTGTTTTAGATTGAATTTTCATTTTTTATTTTAAAAACGTAGAAAACAGGCTTGGTTTTATTAAATACATCGCAATAAATATGTCAGTAACTCCAATATCGGTCAAAAGCTTGAACACGTCTATTCTATATCAGTGATTACTGAATAGCATTGAGTGTTTCCAAACACATGCTGTGAACACTTTGTAGTCAGAGAAAACATGTCAATATATTCACAATTGTCAAGCCACTGAAAATAAAATTACCTACTTAGCTATAATTCATATGTGGCAAATTCTATATATTTGTTAATGTTCAAAGATGAAAGTCTTCCTTCAACACATACAGGTTTCATTGGCTTATTTCAAATCTATCGCGTATGATAAAGGCAAAATTGTAAAGAACTTGTCACAGTGCTTGAGTCCTAGACTTTACTGTATGTTTACAAACCCATCCATCTATCCATTTTCTACCGCTTATTCCCTTTGGGGTTGCAGGGGGGGCTGGTGCCTATCTCAGCTACAATCGGGCAGAAGGCGGCGTACACCTTGGACAAGTCGCCACCTCATCACAGATGTTTATAAACATTGACAGTAAATATTGTTTAAATTTACAGCAACAGTCTAGTGCATCGTTCCAGTTCCCAAAAAGAACTGCCCTAGTGAGCTGAACGACTACAGACCAGTGGCGCTCACCTCTCATCTAATGAAGACATTGGAACGGCTATTTCTCAGCCTCCTCAGACCACAGGTGCAACATGCCCAGGACAGCCTGCAGTTTGCGTACCAGGAAGGTGTTGGTGTGGAGGATGCTATCCTTTACCTGCTGCATCGAGCCCACTCACACCTGGATAAGGGAAATGGCACTGTGAGGATCCTGTTCCTGGACTTCTCGAGTGCCTTTAATACCATCCAGCCCCGCCTCCTTCAGGACAAGCTCTACAAAATGCAAGTGGACCCCTGCCTGGTTGCCTGGATTTCGAACTACCTCACCGACAGGCCACAGTACGTCAGACTGAAGGACATCACGTCTGACACTGTGATCAGCAGCACCGGAGCACCGCAGGGAACGGTGCTGGCCCCTCTTCTCTTCACCCTGTACACCGCTGACTTCTGCTACAACTCAGAGCTGTGTCACATCCAGAAGTACGCGGATGACACAGCCATCGTCGGGTGCATCAGGGACTGCAGAGAGGAGGAGTTTCGGAACCTGGTGAGGGACTTTGTTGTCTGGTGCCACACGAACGTCTTGCAGCTCAATCCGTCATAGACCAAGGAGCTGGTCATTGACTTTGGGAGGTCGAGTCCACGGTCACAACGTATTGTGATCGAGGGAGTTGAGGTACAGACCGTGGACTCATTCAAGTACCTCGGGGTTTGGGTGGACAATAAGCTGGACTGGACTGTTAACACGGACCACCAGTACAAGAAAGGACAGAGCAGGCTGTACTTCCTCAGGAGACTGCACTCCTTCAACATCTGCAAAAAACTCCTGTGGATGTACTACCAGTCTGTGGTTGCCAGTGTTCTGTTCTACATGGTAGTGTGCTGGGGGGGCAGTACATCTAAGGACAGCTCCAGACTTGAGAAACTGATCAGGCGGGCCGGTTCTACAATGGGAATGAAACTGGACTCACTGGTGACGGTGGCAGAGAAGAGGACTGTGGACAAACTAGTGAGCATCCTGGATGATGCCAGTCACCCTCTGCATAGCGTTATCAGTAGCCAGAGGAGCCTGTTCAGTTCTAGACTGCTTCATCCCAAGTGCAGGACTAATAGACTCAAGAACTCCTTTGTCCCACACGCCATTAGACTGTACAACTCCTCTCTGGGGCGGGAGGTATTAGGATGACAGGGGATGCAAAACATTAACAGTGCAACACGTTTTCATAACATGGTCACTACTGCCTACTTTGTCTTGTTATATTCTTATTTTACTGTTATATTGTTATTCCCATTGTTTTTATTCTTTTTGTAATATTTCTTTATTTTGTTTCCTTTTAAACCCCCATTATTTACTTTTTTCTTTAAATTGATCTCAACTCTGTACACTGCTGCTGGAATTTTAATTTTCCTGAAGGAACTCTCCTGAAGGAATCAATAAAGTACTATCTATCTATCTAGTGTTATGTCAAGCTATCAATGAAGTTTTACATGCTTATTTGACACAAACATTGACAACTGATCGGCTTTTTTATACACATTTATTGAACTGGTTACCACGGTGACAATCAGCCCAACATGAAGAACACCTGTAACTATTTTAAAAAATTGTAAAAAAAAAAAAAAAAATCTATACAGTGGATGAGCTTCCTTTTTAAGGACGGGGAGGTGGTCTCAAGCCAGGAGGTGGTGGTCCTGCAACAATAAAAGGAGATTACAGGTGAGCAAATATCCATTAATCCACTTCATGTTTTCATCAAGAGAAGTGCTCACCTCTCATGCCAGGGGGAGGCGGCCTCATGCCCGGAGGTGGCATCCCCATTGGTGCTCCTCTGCCAGGAGGCATACCCATTGGAGGTCCCATGGGAGGCCGCATTCCAGGGGGTGGTCCCATCATTCCTGGGTAAGGACAAGGACCAAATCAATTAGTGGCCATCATTTTCAATAGACATGACGGGAACATCGGTTTAAACCTTACCAGGAGGCGGGGCTCCACGGCCCATTGGGGGCGGGACTCCTCGTCCAGGTGGATACTGCGTGGGCGCCCCAGCAATGCTTGCGCCAGCAGCTGCTGCGGCGACAGTACCTCTGCCCTGGGGGGTCATAACCTAGGAGACGCAGTCTACTTTCAGCAACTGCGGAGACTTGACATGGCAGGTGTGATCACCGTGGTTACCTGCTGCGACGGTCCGCCCACACCCCTCACAGGTCCCGCAAGTCCAGCAGGAGCCTGAGGCATCGGTGCACCAGCTGGAATGCCACGACCTGCCGCCCGGCCCACACCTGGACCGCCCGCCACACCTGCCAAAGGAACACGAGCGATGCCGGTCTGAAGGGACAAGAGATCACCATTTAATATTTACTTTGCAAGAAACAGTGAATGTGTGTGTGGGCGCGTTCTTACGTCTTTAGGGGGTGGGCCCTCCACAGTCATGGACACCAAATTCTCTCCCCTCAGCAGGACAAGTCCCAGAACTCTCTTCTCTTCTCGCTCTGGCTGCTTGGAGTTCTTGGGCCTGCGTCAGAGAGACAACATTGCTCGTCCACTTTGACACAGACCACTACAGTTGGGAAGTTTCTTAAGGAGTGCATACTTGATCTTCCTGAACTCGTCACAATCACACAGAATCAGGTTCATATGTTTGTCAAAGGCCTTGAAGGTGCCAATGAAGATACGACCGTCTTGCAGGATGCACCTCATCCTGAAGTCGATGTGCTGCAACATTTTACTGCTCTTGCCCACCGTCTGGAAGCAAACCCACACACCACCATGATTATGACCTCTTAAGAAGTACCTATGTTGTAGGCACAATACCAATGTGAGCAATTTGCAAAATGCACAACCGCATTTTGCAAATTTGTATAATGCGCAATCTTTTTGCAAATTGCTTCGAGCTATATATTTGAATAATGTGTGGTGCACATTTTGCAAACCAATGGGCGCAAATACATGTTTTTGGTGTCAAAATAATTTATTAAATACTTATGTCAATCTATTCATTTGTAGTCGGGACAATATAACTGAGTATTGCCCTCAAATCAGTCCAACCCTAACCACTATACAGTGTACATCCACGACTAAACTACTACCACAACTTGATTTACTATTCATAAAATATAATAATGTACGGTTACTGACTAAACCATCCACAAAATCTCGTCTCGCGATATGCAAATTGCTTGCGCACTATGAAAATGATGTATAATTGGCAAAGTGCGCGAGATTGGTGAAATGCTTACAACACCTCAAAGAGCATAGCGGGACATTTGATCACGTTACATATTGTTTACATACTAAGTCACAATACAAGGCGACTCCTGCTTAATTACAAATACAAAATTCAAAATGAGTTCCCCAATACTGCTATAACACGAGGGGCAAAGATGTGCCCCTCTACTTACGTTACGACAACGTCGGAATGCTAGCTAGCTAGCAGCTATGCTAGCCCGGAAATAAAAAAATGTATTAACGCATAAATAAAATGTTTCAAGTCACACATGACTTTTAGAAACAAATACAGAAAAGGAATATGTCCGTTGAATGTTGAAGTTTATGTTTTGGGGATTGCTTTAGCATACGACTCCCGCTTTCGGACAACACAGCAACGTTCATTCATCCCCCAAAATGTACCAAAATAAAGCCAATAATAGCCGCATCGAAGTGGCAAACATATCGGCTCTAATTTACAAAGATACTCACCATGTTTGCGGTTCTGATGGCTCCGATTACCGCCGGATTCACCTCACAAAACCTAAAAAATTGAACCGCGGTTATTCCGCTAGCCCCGTCTTTATTCGACCTTTACCGGAAGTTGCGTAACGACCGGTGGTGCTACATGATAAGCTCGCCCCAGAAACGAACGAACATTTGTTCCGACCCTGCAACATCAATAAACTCGTTGTCAGAGGTCAGAGAGTGAAGCACGCAGAGCTAAAACATATTTCACAATCTAACGTACAATTAATTTATTTTTAAGGAAAATGTTTTTTTCGGGGTTTTAAGCAGAAAAGGTTGAGTGCATTCATGTTAAAATTGATTTTATTTTATGTACGCATGCAATTGACCCAAATACAATATTTTAATATTTTATTTGTTATTTGTCTCTGCATAATCATTATCTCACGCGGGAGATTTGCGATCTCCTGCATGCAGGCGACGTCATCAAGCAGTCACGTGACCACGGAGGACAAACACATGACGTACCGATCAGAACACAATCATGATCATGTTTGATCTCTCTGGGGACCAGTTGCCATGGTAACCCGGGATAAACCCCCCACCTCACTCCCACCCCCCGGTGGCCACTTGGCTGGCCGCGTGCACCGCGCTGCAGTGAGATCACGAGCGGACTATGAAGATGACGTCACGTCACCCAAACTGACCGTGCCGTCGAACGTGGGCGACTTCAAGTGAGTGACAGCCGTCCTCGCACGTGCATCAGGTGAGCGACATGCTGCGTACAGTCACGTGACACGCCCGATTCAACACGCACCCCCTTTATTAGGTACACCCGTTTGCATGCGTGTCACGGCGGAACAATATCTGTCGAGCTGGTGAGCTCTCGAGTTATCCACGCACACGTGTGTCCGTCCACGACCCTATAATGCGCGATAGCCAGCAACATGACATCATCACATTGAGTGATCAGCCATTCAAGTGAAGCTGTTACCATAGCAACTCCAGTCAGTTACGTAAGAGCTGCAGCCTGTGTCTATAAATAAAGTGTTTACGTGTATTGCTGTGTACAATTGTGTAATGAAAAGAGAACAACAATGGCCTTGACACGAATTGTGTGTGTAATGCAGTGCTGTTGTTTACACTGTATCGCTGTGATGAGGACCAATCAGGAGGCTTGCTGACCCAAGTGTGCCTGCAGATGGATGCGTGTCTCCGTGTTGGACGCTGGACGTCCTGTCGCCCAGGACCACCTCAGTGAAAAGCAGTCGCCTGTCGTCGTCACGGGAAGCGACGTCACAATCCCAGCCGTCGCCGCTTCCTGCTTCCGACAGCCAATAGGGATGAGCCAAGCAAAGAAGGCGGCGCCAGGTCAGGAGATGGAAGGCAAGGTGAGACGTCCACGCGGTCCTCGAAACGTGACTGCGCAGTAACGTAGACGTTGTGGGACATGTGCAGGTGCAGACGTGGGCCCAGTCGCTGGTTTACACGCTGGAGGAACTGGAGTGTAAAATCTGTTACAATCGCTATGACACTCGCAGCCGTAAACCCAAACTGCTTGCGTGTCTGCACCGAGTCTGCGCCAAGTGTCTGAAGAGGATGGTGGACATGGGTGAGTCCACCTCCAGCAAGCACAACCGCCATCATCGTCATCACGGTCTTATCTTGTTGTTCAGGCGAGTCCTCCCCATCCATCATCAGCTGCCCTTTCTGCCGCCACGAGACCCGGGTCCCAGATGAAGAGGTGCCGTTGTCCTTTGTTGTCTTCACCGTGTTGATGCTCGCTAATGTTCCCCCTTATTCCTTCCGACTTGACTCGTTCGAACGGCCTTGACGCTGTGGAAACAGGACCAGGCTGTTCTGAAAAACACCCCAGAGGACACCTCAATATAGATGCTTTTGACCTCCCTCCCTCGTCCTGGAGTCAAACTTTTGCAGATCGGCCTCAGTCTAAAAAACATTACATCATCACACCCAAGACAATTGGCCATACACGCACACACCTCCCATTCCCACCCCATGCCCTTACCACGGATTTTTCCCCTTTGGGTGATGGTTGGATGGCAGCGCTTCAAAGCAGCAGTCGCCTTCCAGGGCCCCAACTCCCCGCCCCTCTGTTGCGAGTTTGTCATGATTAAATGTAACGTGTTTATGTGTGCATTGCACGGAGGTTTTTTTCCCCACTCCAGACTAGGCCCCTATAGGAGCCCAGTCTCGATTGTATTTTTTTACTCATCTTCTTCCCCAGCGTTTTTCCTTTTCCCATCTTTTACGGGGCGCCTTGTGGCGACCCATCAGCGTTCCTGTTCTGTAACCCTGGACACTGTTCGTTTGTCTAATCTTTAACGTGTTGCAAAGACCTACCTACCTACCTTCCTGTCGTCTTCAGGTGTGGCTGATGGAGGACGACCGACACATCCTGGCGGTACTGTCCTGTCAGGACCGAGCACGCCGGGGGGGTCACGGCGAGGTGGTGCTGAGTCCCAGCGGGCTGACAGGTGACAAGCCACCACCTTGCTTTGATTATCTCTCTGAGTTAGCGAGGAGTTGAAACTGCGTCTCACCAGGTGCCGACTCGGCGCATCGCTCCTCGGACTGCCTCGTCATCACCATCATGGAGCTGCCTGATGACTCGCCGTCATCGGACTCACTGAGCGTGCTCAACGTGGTGGGTCTGTACCGCCCCTCCAGCCTGGACTCGCTGCCCTGCAACCTGCCTGCTCAAAAGTGTCGCGCCTGGACGTCTCACAGTTTCCCCCGCTGCCTGCTGGGGGCGCTGTGTCTGGTCAGTGCTGTTGTATGTACGGAAGCAGGCGGTGCCAGAGCGTTGACAGATGTTGTTGGTTTGCGGCGCAGGTGTACTTCAGCTCGTTACCTCTGGGCATCTACCTGCTGATGATCGGCCACATGTGGTTGGGCGTGGTCCTGGTCAGCCTGGTTCCGTCCACGCTGCTGCTGCTTGTCCTCTACGGCTTCTGCCAGTGTCTCTGCCAAGAGGTCACGGAGGCGCTCACCGCACGCAGAGGCACGCTGCCGTGACGTTGACAAACAATGCGCCGCCGCCAACTTGGTACCTCCACGATGCTGCCAGCCAATCAGAGAAGATGCCTTCAGGACAACAGGAAGCAGACTGATATTCATTCCAAAATGTGTCTGAGCCATCAATCATTAAACTTCATTCGTCGTCGCTAACTTAGCAGAAGTGCTGCAAGAAGACTGCTGACCTAGCTTAGCATAAAGACAGGAAGTTAGCTTGGCGATGTGATTGACACGTCGTATGTTTACATAGGAAACTTAGCAGTATCAGCTCAGGAGGTAATGCGAGCAGTGTACACTTGAGTATTTAGCAAGAGCGCTAGCTGCTAGCCTTTGTGCTAAGCTAAGCTAAACAGTGGATCTTCACCTGCAACAATTCACTGCTTGTTTATGTGCAATACAAATAGAATAAAACTAAATAATAACATTTATTTTGAGGTGGAATTAATTTTTTATTAAGTTGAAAAAAAAAACGAGGGAAGTTCTTTCTTGTATAAAGTAGTCAAAAGCCACTACAGAAACATGAGACAAATGAATACAGAGGGGGAGAAACACAGAGAGAGAGAGTGTGCAAAGTAAAGATATCAAACAGGAAAATAACTTTAGTTGTTGCCTGTGGTGAACAAGAACCCTGAGGTCCTTTGAGTCAGGTCGTATTTGTGCGTTCCATTTGTATCGAGAAGTCAGAATTTCAGATTTCCTAGTCGGAATTTCTACTGGAACGCCCCTTAAAGTCGGACTTCCAACTCGGAAAGTCACAGCATTCTCACCAACCCCGAGTGTTACGGTTCAGCAGGGGAAGAAGATGGCACAGAATGCAGGGCTTTAGTTTTAGCTCTATTGATTATATTTACAAAAGTATGGAATGTGAAATAATCCAAAATGGTGTGTGACTATGTGTAACGATTATCTGATGAGTGCTAAAGTTAAAGTACCAATGATTGTAACACACACACTAGGTGTGGTGAAATTTGTCCTCTGCATTTGACCCATCTCCTTTATCATCCCCTGGGAGGTGAGGGGAGCAGTGGGCTGCAGTTGTGGCTGCGCTTGGAAATCATTTTTGGTGATTTAACCCCCAATTTCAACCTTTGATGCTGAGTGCCAAGCAGGGAGGTAATGGGTCCCATTTTTTATAATCTTTGGTATGGCTGGGGTTTGAACTCACCACCTACCACTAGGCCACTGAGTAGGAAGAGTTGAGCGAGGTGCGGAAGTCCAAGGGGACAAGCTCGGAGGTCTGTGGGCAGGCGTGAGGTCAAGGCGAGGTGTCAGAGTCCGTGTCCAGGCGGGGGGTCGAGATCCAAGAGGCAGCCAGGGAACCAGAGGGAAAAGGGGGAGACAAGACACACACCTTGTGACGTGAGAACGGAGGAATGCTGCTGGAAGACAACCAGAAACATGAGACAAATGAATACAGAGGGGGAGAAACACAGAGAGAGAGAGTGTGCATAGAGCTAGAGATATTCAGCTTACTGAACTGGAACAGGTCGCTACGTTCTGGCCCGGAACGCATGTTTGAACTGGCTTAAGAAGCCCAGGGAGAATCATTAGTGGCAGGTGTGTTGCGTGCTGACTGACTGGCGATTGAATGCAGCCGCTTGCTGCAGCCGGAGTGGCGTGTGCAGGTGCAAGCAGCGCAGCACACAGATGAATGCCCACTGGAGTGCGCCCGGGCCGTGACACCGAGTTGGTTTCAAAGATGTCTGCTCTGGATGTAAAAAATCATATCCGCTGCTATAATATCAGTTATGAACACTTCTGATTTGTTTTTGTCACACTAAATCAGCCAGATACAATGTTTTGTTGTACGTTATATATGGCAACGTCACTGTAGTGTAAACTACATTTATTTCATGTGGTAAATACGCTGTACATCGCGAGCAATAGTGTCGGAGTTTCCTCATCATCCATCATATTTAAAGGTTGCAGAAATAATGGATTTTTCCCATAAGTTGTTTATACAGTGGGGCAAAAAAGTATTTAGTCAGCCACCGATTGTGCAAGTTCTCCCACTTAAAATGATGACAGAGGTCTGTAATTTTCATCATAGGTACACTTCAACTGTGAGAGACAGAATGTGAAAAAAAAAATCCAGGAATTCACATTTTAGGAATTTTAAAGAAGTTCTTTGTAAATTATGGTTGAAAATAAGTATTTGGTCTACCATTCAAAGCTCTCACTGATAAAAGGAGGTTTTGGCTCAAAATCTTATGATACATGGCCCCATTCATTCTTTCCTTAACACGGATCAATCGTCCTGTCCCCTTAGCAGAAAAACAGCCCCAAAGCATGATGTTTCCACCCCCATGCTTCACAGTATGTATGGTGTTCTTGGGATGCAACTCAGTATTCTTCCTCCAAACACGACGAGTTGAGTTTATACCAAAATGGATACATGGATGATACAGCAGAGGATTGGGAGAATGTCATGTGGTCAGATGAAACCAAAATAGAACTTTTTGGTATAATCTCAACTCGTCGTGTTTGGAGGAAGAAGAATGCTGAGTTGCATCCCAAGAACACCATACAAACTGTGAAGCATTGGGGTGGAAACATCATGCTTTGGGGCTGTTTTTTTGTTAAGGGGTCAGGACTATTGATCCATGTTAAGGAAAGAATGAATGGGGCCATGTATCGTGAGATTTTGAGCCAAAACCTCCTTACATCAGTGAGAGCTTTGAATGGTTGACCAAATACTTATTTTACACCATAATTTACAAATAAATTCTTTAAAATTCCTACAATGTGAATTCCTGGACTTTTTTTTTATCATATTCTGTCTCTCACAGTTGAAGTGTACTTATGATGAAAATTACAGACCTCTGTCATCATTTTAAGTGGGAGAACTTGCACAATCGGCGGCTGACTAAATATATTTTTTTGCCCCACTGTATTCAGACGAGGGAGGAGCAAATTTGCTTTCGTGGATGTGGCCATCATGATTTTCGACATCGCAACTTGGCTGGGACGTTATTCCAAGTCTATTGGACCTGCATTGTGTTTCTGGTCTTCCCTTGCTGACACCGCCATAGTAGAGGTTAGTGTGCTAGCCAATAGGCTAAAAGCCCAAGCTGCAAATCAAGTAGCTAGCACACTCTTTGAAGTTGTCAGGGAGTAGGTTTAACTCGGATTGGATAGACTTTTATTTATCCCACAATGGGGAAATTACAAGGTTGGAAGGCAGGTTTTTTTTTTACATACAGCATGATAAAAACAAACAAAAATTAGTAATGAATACTTCATATTGCTCATTACTATGTATAGATAGAAGATAAAATATGACAAAAAACCACTAAAATCCGTATTGCACACCGTGGAAAAAATCATCACAGTAATCACATAACCATAAGTCTTATGGTCGTGGGTAGAAAGGACCTGTGGTAGCGCTCATTCTTGAACTGTGGATTTAAGAGTCTAATGCTGAAGGAGCCTGTGACAACTTCCGCAGCAATTGAAGCACAGCATTACTTCCTAGTTGGATTGGCGCCACACACAACTTACTAGTCATACATCTTGTTTTTCCATAGCTTGACGGGCGCGCAACATCACAATACTTCTGGCAGCCAATGGCTAAACAATACGAAAAGTACAGAGTGGCGACAAAGCTTGTTGAAAATGCAGCAATGTAAAAAATAACCTTTTTGCTGAAGGTAAAAGTTAGTCCTGACACAAACAGTAAAGTACTACATGATATCAATGAGACATTGTACTTAAATTTGAGTTGGGTGGTACAGGGAATTTTGGTATCGATCTGAGGTAGTACAAAAACCAAAACCAGTGAAGTTGTCATGTTGTGTAAATCGTAAATAAAAACAGAATACAACGATTTGCAAATCCTTTTGAACCGATGTTCAATTGAATAGACTGCAAAGACAACTGGAAAACGTTGTTATTTTTTGGAAATATTAGTGTGACAGGTCTCCAGCCGTCATCGTGTGGGTTGCAGTGACCATCGATGCAAGACGCATTGTAGCAGGGTTGACTATGGTTTATTATTTCAATAACCGAGTTTTCTTGCCAGTCGGTCGCGCCAATTTCTAGCGCGCCCTCTCTTCTTGCTCGTCGTGGCGCGCCTTTCGGTAGCCGGTGGCTGCGTCTTCCGTGGGGGCTCATCTCTGTCCTGGTCGTTCTCGTCGTCTTCGTCGTCTGGTGTTTCTTCTCCTACTTCTGCCACGATTGTTCCTCCTTCTCCCCTTTTATGCTGCAGCAGAAGATGCAGAGATTGGGAGCAGGTGTGTCGTTAACGCACCTGCCTCTTTTGGCTGCAGTGTCGCTCCAAGAGTGCCCCGCCTCTCCGCTCCGCTGCATACTCCGCCTCCTTGCCGCCATCTCGGGTAGGACCACTGTCTGTCCTATCCTGCTGTCGGCTCGTCGGCTCCGTCTCTCCACGATTAGCTAATTTGGAATTTGATGCCAGCAACATGTTTTAAAAAAGCTGGCAAAAGTGGCAAAAAAGACTGAGAAAGTTGAGAAAACTACAAAAAAAAAAAAATGGCGGCCAGATATGATGTATACCTACTTCCATTTTGAAATCCAGTTTAGGGCACGCCTACTTTGTGTGACATCATCCTTGACGGACCCCTGAAAAAGTGGTGCATTTACAAAGAATACAATTATTCCCTTATTTCATTTTACTACACACAATTGAAAAATAAAGTAAGTCTATTAATAAAATGGTAGTAATTTTATTAATGACACTAGCAATAAGTCTGTAATTTGCATTAACAATTAATACAAATGGGTTATCTCAGTGGTCCCCAGGGAACGGCACCGGTCCGTGATGAATTTTGCTACCTGGCCGCAGAGAGACATTAAATAATTTATAACCGATTGCATTTTCTTCTACGTAACTTTCGCCAGTCCCACCGGACACACCAATAAGCTTGTTCATAGATTAATTATAAAAATTCCGATAGGAAGTTACCATTTGCTGTATTTGTTCTTCTGCCACCCAAGTCACGTCCGTTGTGTCCTTCAGCAAGACACTTCACCCTTGCTCCTAATGATAGGTGGTAGGGCATTGCATGGCAGCTCCCGCCATCAGTGTGTGAATGTGGAAATGGTGTCAAAGCGGTTTGAGTACCTTGAAGGTAGAAAAACGTACAAATACAAACCACGTTTCCATATGAGTTGGGAAATTGTGTTGGATGTAAATATAAACGAAATACAATGATTTGCAAATCCTTTTCAACCCATATTCAATTGAATGCACTACAAAGACAAGATATTTGATGTTCAAACTCATAAACTTTATTTTTTTTTTGCAAATAATACTTAACTTAGAATTTCATGGCTGCAACATGTGCCAAAATAGTTGGGAAAGGACATGTTCACCACTTTGTTACATCACCTTTTCTTTTAACATCACTCAATAAACGTTTGGGAACTGAGGAAACTAAGCTTTGAAAGTGGAATTTTTTCCCATTCTTGTTTTATGTAGAGCTTCAGTCGTTCAACAGTTCGAGGTCTCCGCTGTCGTATTTTACACTTCATAATGCGCCACACATTTTCGATGGGAGACAGCTCTGGTCTGCAGGCGGGCCCGGAAAGTACCAGGACTCTTTTACTACGAAACCACGCTGTTGTAACACGTGGCTTGGCATTGACTTGCTGAAATAAGCAGGGACGTCCATGATAAAGTTGCGTGGATAACAACATATGTTGCTCCAAAACCTGTATGGACCTTTCAGCATTAATGGTGCCTTCACAGATGTGTAAGTTACCCATGCCTTGGGCACTAATACACCCCCATACCATCGCGGATGATGTTTTTTTAACTTTGCGCCTATAACAATCCACATGGTAATTTTCCTCTTTGTTCCGGAGGACACCATGTCCACAGTTTCCAAATAAAATTTGAAATGTGGACTCGTCAGACCACAGAACACTTTTCCACACAGATTTTTAAAGATGATAAAAACAATATTTTTTGAAAGAGAAAAGGCCAGGTGCTCCCACTAAGTCAATGTTATGGTGAGTTTTTTTCATCTATTCATTTTCATGCACTTATTTGCTATATTTAGCTGCCATACGTGGAAGGCCGGTCCATAAATATAATGCCTACATTAAACCGGTCCTTGGTGCAAAAAAGGTTAGGTTATCTTATTTAGCCATATCCATATTTCAGGTTAAACATATAAGTGGATAGTTTTGTGTTCCAGTAAAACATTTGAGATTTTTTTCAACTGGCTTGATATTTGTGGGAGGGGTAAGGTGTCCCTGAGTGAGCAGAGAGAGGGAGAAAGATGTGTTGACCTCGCATGAACTCTGTGAGGAAAATTGGAGTCATTTAAGTATCGATCTCATCACGCTGGGCGATATATCGATATATCCCGGGTTTGTCTCTGTGCGATATAGAAAATTACTATATCGTGATATTAGAGTATACGTTCTCACGCAGTTGCTTTTAGCTGCAGGCAATACACTGCATGCGTTTCCCACTCTTTCTTGTCTCTCCTTCTCACAGAGACGTAAACCAAGCGCACCTTCTTACATACGTCACGTGTGCAACGTCACAATCTACCGTGGAACAGAGAGGTAGCGACATGGTAACATTGTGGTGCTAACGGTGAGGTGCAGGTGGTAATACGAGAAAGAGAAGGTGCGAATCTGGTAACAAATGGAGGAATAATTATTTCCCAAAAAAAACAGCACGGAATCCATCGTCCGGCGGTGGCTCGGCTTCTAGCGGGAAGATGTTCAACATTTATGCGGCAAAAGCGTCGCTACAAAAAGTAGCAGCACTGCTAATGTAGCATCATTTGAAAATTCACCTGCTAGAGAATGAAGAGTGCTTGTAACTGCGCATGTCAACATCTCCGGCCAGCGCCACACCAACAAAATGCCGAAGCAACTATTTCCAGATCAACACCGTATGAAAAAAAAGAGTCAACAACAGAAGGAGATAACATCTGGAGGAACCTATTATGTAGCTCATTTTTATTTGACAGTTATTGAAATATATTGTGTGACATCATGCACAAAAGTGCACTTTATTTGTTTTTAACTATTGTAGTGGCATTCTGTACAAAAAGTGCACTTTAATTTATTGTTGTTTTGATATGTCATCTTAGTGACATCATGCACAAAAGTGCACTTGTAGCTTGTTTTAAAATGTCCCTGAAAATCTTGCGTTTTCTGTTTTGGAAATGACCTGAATGTATGTGCCACTGCTTAATAACTGTTTAATAAATACAGTTTTGGTCAATTGACTTAGTTGTGATTTCCCTCTTTGCATTAAAGTTTAAAATGAGCATATATTAATGCAGTATGAACAAGAATGTTTTAATGTAGACACATAAAATCCTCATACTGCTGTGATTATATGCATCAGGTGTTGATTCAGGGCTAAGGCAAAATATTGAGATATACTGTATATCGTGTATCGTGACATGGCTTAAAAATATTGAGATATTAATAAAAGGCCATATCGCCCAGCCCTACGCTAGTATCAATCCAATACTTACTTTGCTATTGATACCTGTGATATATTGGATGGGAGGCAATAAACAGGCGAGGTGATGAAGTTACGTCTCGTTTACTGTGACTTCAGAACAGACTCACTCAATTGCCGTCCAGTGTACAACAACAACGTAAATCGTTGGACAACCAAAAAGCAACCCCAGTATGCTATGACCAACATTGACCAGGAGATGGCAACATACACACATAGACCAATCTATTACATTCCTCCCCTTTTAGAATTTTAGAAGTTACTCAAAATAAAAACAACCCAACCAGAAATGCAGCAGGCTCAATTAGAAAAACTACTTATGCCATATATATATATATTTTTTTTTGTACTGAACACTTAACCCTCATTTGCAACAACAACATATGTATTATATAAACAGTATTCATTCATACACCATTAACACAGCTTTTTATACTGTTGTCAGAGATTCAGTTTGTTTGGTGGTACTCGAATCCTTTCTGGATACCTGCGGATCACTGGTGGGGTTTTTGTTGTGGTTGATCTGAATTCTGATGGCAACTCAGCAGGACTTGAATCTACTTCAGTGTTGAGACTTGTTTGTGTCTGACTCACTGATGGTCCCGGTGATGGAATTGACATAGCACTCTCCAGTTGTACTGATGGCACATTTTCTGCAACTGGTGGAGACAAGATAACTGGCAGTCTCTCCATGTTCTCTCGCCATGGTAACATGTGATCCACATGCACAGTGCGCTGTCTCTGTCCCGCTTGGATTAGGTAAGTGACAGTTCCCAGTCTTTTCAGTATTTTTGCTTTACTCCATTTTTCCACTCCGTCCCTGAAATTTCTTATCCGAACAACCTCTCCCTCCAGGAAAAAGCGAATAGGGGGAGCCCTTTTGTCATGATAAAGCTTCTGCGCTGCTTGTTTTCCTTCGATCCGTCTGGCAAGGTCCGGCTTGAGCAAACTGAAACGAGTCCTCAACTGGCGTTTCAGGAATAACTCGGCTGGAGTACGTCCCGTCACTGTGTGGGGTGAACTGCGGTACATGAGAAGGAAATTTGCAAGTCTATGACTGAGTGACAAGGAAGACTTGCTGTCTGCTTCCAGCACATTCTTCATCAGAGACCGTTTCAAGATTTGTACTGATCTCTCTGCTGCTCCATTTGATGCTGGGTGGTAAGCCGGTACAGCAGTGTGTTTTACTCCATTACTCTCCAGGAACTGAGTAAACTCTTTTGCCACCAACTGTGGGCCATTGTCTGAAACTAGCTCTTCTGGCAGTCCATACGATGCAAACAGACAGCGCAGCACTTTAATGGTGTTGTGAGAAGTGGTGGACGACATGGGAAAAACCTCTAACCACTTTGAATGACTATCAATGACAACCAAAAAATACTGTTTATCTTTCTCTGCAAAATCAATGTGAATTCTTTGCCACACTCTTTCTGGCCAACGCCAAGGATGTAACGGTGCCACAGCTGGCATTTTCTGTACTGCTTGGCAGACTGAGCACTTGTTCACCAGCTCTTGAATTTCACCATCACAGCCTGGCCACCAAAGGTAACTGCGGGCAAGAGCCTTCATACGGCAAATACCTGGATGTTCATGATGGAGATCCTCCAGTAATCTCTGTCGATAACCTGGGGGTATGATGACTCACTGTCCCCAGAGAATGCAGCCTTGATCTGCTGACAACTCCTGTCTGCGTACAAAGTAAGGCCTCAATGCTACATCTTCCACATAACTTGGCCAGCCATTTAATGTGTAGTTCCACACCTTACTTAGCACAGGATCTTTAAGAGTAGCACTCTCAATGTCTTTTGCACACACAGGAAGTTCATCCAAGTATGAAAAATAGAAGATACTTCCCTCCACTGCTGTGTTGTTCATCCCTACTCAGGGTAGGCGTGACAAAGCATCCGCATTAGCATGTTCAGCTGACTTTTTATACTCAATCTCATAATTGTAGGCCATGAGAATAAGTGCCCAGTGTTGCATTCTTAATGCTGCCAACGTTGGAACTGCTGATTTTGGCCCCAGGATGGCCAACAGTGGCTTATGATCAGTGATCAGTGTGAATTTCCTTCCGTAAAGGTATTTATGAAATTTCTTTACTCCAAAAATGATAGCAAGTGCCTCCTTTTCAATTTGGGCATACTTCCTTTCTGGTTCAGTGAGTGTCCTTGAGGCAAATGCAACAGGTCGCTCTTCTCCATTTTCTGTTACATGTGAAATTACAGCACCAACTCCATAAGGCGAAGCATCACATGCAATTCGCAGTGGCAGGCGGGTGTTGTAGTGTACCAGCACTTTGTTCTGCAGTAGAAGTTGCTGTGCATCTTCAAATGCTTTTGCACATTCAACTGTCCAAATCCACTTTGAGTCCTTTTTAAGTAGGTTGTGCAGAGGCTTGAGCACAGTAGAGGGATTTTGCAGGAATCTGCTGTAATAGTTCAGAAGACCCAAGAAAGACTTCAGTTCTGTTACATTTGTGGGCTCAGGTGCATTGGTTATGGCAGTCACCTTTTCTTCTGTGGGATGTAACCCAGTCTTATCAATGCGATGTCCCAAATACTCGACACTGCTCTGGAAAAACTGACATTTTGATAGCTTCACCCTGATGCCATGCTTCTCCAAACGTGTGAGAACATTATCCAGTCTTGTCAAATGCTCCTCCTCTGAAGAAGCTGTAACGAGTATGTCGTCCAAAAAACATGTCACATGGTCCATCCCTTGCAGAATCTGGTCCATAACAGACTGAAATATTGCAGGAGCACTCGAAACTCCATAACTGAGGCGATGATACTTGTACAGACCCTTATGTGTGTTTATGGCCAGATACTTTTCTGACTCTTCATCCAACTGTAGTTGTTGGTAGGCGTGTGACAGATCCAGTTTACTGAAAGATGTACCTCCTGCTAATGTAGCGAATAGATCTTCCGTATTCGGTAATGGATAGGTCTGCTCTTCAATGCATTGATTAATACTAACCTTGTAGTCACCACAAATCCTGATCGTTTTGTCAACCTTAGGTACTGTGACTATTGGAGCTGCCCACTCGCTAGTGTCAATCTTTGAAATCACTTTTTCACTCTCCAACCTCTCTAGCTCTCTCTCTACAGCTTCCTTTAGTGCGTAAGGAACTGGGCGAGCCTTGCAGAAAATTGGTGTGGTATCAGGTTTGGTGCGTATTTTAGCTTTAAACCCTGTGATACAGCCTTGGCCCTCTGAGAACACTGCCTGATGTCTCTCTATCACCTCCTGTACTCCTGTGTTACCATGCGTCCTTTTCTGCACCTTTTGTACAGTGAAAATATGTTTCCAGTTCAGCCGTAGCTTTTTTAGCCAGTTACGGCCAATCAGTGCAGGTCTGCTTCCCTGTACAATGACCAGTGGAAGTGTCACTTGCTGGTCCTCGTACTGTACTGGTAACATGATGTACCCTCGAACAGCAATCCTTTGGCCTGAATATGATTTCAACTTTAACTTGAAAACTGGTTTCAAAGGAAATTGAGTGAGGTTTGCCTGGTAAAAGCTGTCAGAAACTACTGACACTGCTGAACCTGTGTCCAGTAACATTGTGGTGCTCTTGTTTCCCAGTACAATATCCACTGTGTAACCTTTTTCCCAGTTTGAGGTAGAGTCAACTGCGTACAATCCAAAAAGTTCTGCCTCATCACCACTTCTAGATGCACTCCCTTCATTTTCAACATACTGAGTTGAAGATTGGCCTTTAGTCTTCCTGCATGCACGGGCAATGTGTCCAATTTTGGAGCAAGCATGACACTTTTGATTTTTAAATCTGCAGTCATGTGGTGAGTGCTTCCCACCACATCTGTAGCATGTTTGCTGTCCCCCCGTGTCTCTTTTGCCTCCTTTGTATTCCTTTGCTTTGTTATTATTTTTCCATCTGAACTGTCCTTTCCTCCCCTTCTCAGAAAAAGGAGAAACACTTGACAGGGCATTTACCTGGTGAGGTCCACTGTGTCCAGAAAACTCCATTGTATTTTTGGAAGCAAGCTCCATAGAGACTGCAATTTCACAAGCACGGGGAAACGTCAGGTCCCTTTCAGACAACAGCCTGCGTTGCACTGCATCAGAACGTAATCCACTCACAAAACGATCTCTCATGGCATCGTCCAAATATTGTCCAAAATTGCAGGTTGCTGACAACTGTCTCAAAGCCACAATGTAATCAGAAACAGCTTCTCCTTCCTTCTGATTACGTTTCTGAAAGCGAAACGCTCCGCTATCACAACAGGTGCGGGCTTATAATGTCCACATAGCGCCCTCTTCAGCACATCATACCCTAAAGTACTTGGCAATGCCGGAGACGTGAGGTTCTTCAGCAGCTTATAAGTGTCTGCTCCAATAACAGAAAGGAAAACACACACCTTCTTGTCCCCTTCAATCTCGTTAGCCAGCATCCACTGCTCCAAACGCTCCAGATATGAATCAAAATCCTCCTTAGAATCATTGTATTCATTGATGCGACCCACTGTCAGAGCCATGTTAGCATCCGGTGCTACTGCTCCTCCGACACGTGCCCAGTTCCTCCACAAAGTAGGCTACTCTTCAGCCTTACCTACGACCAGTGCACAGCGCTCCTCTAAAGTCCCTTCACGCAGTGGGCTTCTTTTAAATCCTCGTCGCCATTTGTGATATATTGGATGGGAGGCAATAAACAGGCGAGGTGATGAAGTTACGTCTCGTTTACTGTGACTTCAGAACAGACTCACTCACTTGCCGTCCAGTGTACAACAACAACGTAAAACGTTGGCCAACCAAAAAGCAACCCCAGTATGCTATGACCAACATTGACCAGGAGATGGCAACATACACACATAGACCAATCTATTACAATACCAACAATATTTTCGATATGTCAACAAGCTCACTCCTGACTCAAATAGCATGTGTTAATGACTGCTTAGCTTGCAAGGCGGAGCTCAGGGTAAACATGTCAGGTGAAGGGGGGGATGGGTGTTTGCTCAGCTGGGCTCATCTGCTAATTAAAAGAAATGGTGGCCCGCAGGGATGAGACGAAAGAAGTTGACAGAAACCTAATGCTGCACATCCGCCACGACTCAAGAAGAACAAGAAGCTGCCTGGAGACGTCGCCCGCAGGTACAACTTATTTATTTCATACTTCCTACGCTCGCTTGTTAGAAGAGACATAGCACGTCAAACTCTGATGGCGTGGAGAAGTTGTTCAGGCTCCACCCAGGTTCACCTGACGACTGACCTTCTAACCCTGCGAGCAGGTGGCCGAAGACGTCATGAGTCACTGGCGGCCTTCCTTAGACCAGATGGCGGCGGCGCGGCGGCGTCACCGCGGGGAGTGCGAGCGCGCTCAGGATGCGCTGGTCAAGGCGACCTCCTGCTTCCAGCAGCTGGTGGCGTCGCTGGGCAGCTCGGCCGACTGCAGCTTCCTGCGAGAGGAGCTGGGCGAGACGAGGTGGCTCGCACACGGGATGTGCAGCGGTAACAGCCAAACGTGACGAGCGAAGAGCACGCCAACATCTTCTGACGTCTTCGCTCTTTGCAGGGCTTTCCCGACGTCTCACGGCGCTTCTTTCAGACGATGACTCTGCCAGCCCCGGTGCAGATGAAAGGCAAGCTTTGGAGCGGCTGTGGGTTCACTTCCTGTCCGCGCTGGAGAACTTCCTGTCCGACCTACGCAAGGCTAGCTTCTTGATTGGACACTTCCCGCTGACACAGCGCAAAGACAGGCGCTCATTGGTCAAAACAGGTAAGCTTCCACTGCTGCTGCTGTGATTGGCAGTCTGTGTCTCTTGCCCCGCCCACAATCTTATCCAGCTCCTCACTCAAGTTCTGTCCATGTTATCTCAAGAGTATGAGGGCCAGATAGGGACATTATTCAGAATTACCTCTCACATAAGCAACTGAAATAATTTTCTCTCACACACACTACTGAAACACTCTTATACACACTACTGAAATGTTTTTCTTTCACACACACTACTGAAACACGCTTACACACACTACTGAAACACTCTTATACACACTACTGAAATGCTCTCACAAAAAATATTTTAGTTGTTTATGTGAGCGCATTTCAGTAGTTTATAAGAGTGTTTCAGTAGTGTGTATAAGAGTGTTTCAGTAGTGTGTGTGAGAGAAAAAGATTTCAGTTGTTTATGTGAGAGCATTTCAGTAGTGTATGCAAGAGGTAATTCTGAATAATGTCCCTAACGGCTCCTCATAGCGTGTGTCGGTTGACTTTCAGGATGTTTTGACGGCGTGGTGGGCGTGGCGGCCCGGGCGGCCTCCGTCCAGACCCCCTGGCCCAGCTTGGAGGAGGAGCCGAGTCCTGGTTTGGAGGAGCACATCGACAGCTTGGAGGTGATGCTGAGCGACATGCAGCTGAAGGTGCCGGTGCCGTTCTGGTCCGTGGAGGCCACCCAGCCGGTGTGGGTGGAAGGTGGAGAGGAACCCGTTGAGCCCGACGACAGCTTGGAGGACCTGATGGAGGTTGAGGTGGTCTCCAGCGACAAGATGGCTGCCTGCTGTCAGCCGCCGTGCTTTGGACTGAGCTGTGTCGGCTAAGAGGCATAAGTAGTAGTGTAATTCGTAAATCCATCCCTCCGTTCATTTTCTACCGCTTGTCCCTTTTGGGGTCGTGGGGGGTGCTGGAGCCAATCTCAGTTGCATTTGGGCGGTAGCCGGGGTACACCCTGAAAATGTCACCACCTCATCACAGGGACAACACAGATAGACGGACAACATTCACACTCACATTCACACACTAGGACCAGGGTAATTTGTAAATAAAAACAGAATACAATGATTTGCAAATCCTTTTCAACTTATATTAAATTGAATAGACTGCAAAGACGAGATACTTAATGTTCGAACTGAGAAACTACATTTTCTTTGCAAATAATTATTAACACATTACAAAAAAGTTGGCCCAGGGGCGTTTTTACCACTGTGTTACATGGCCTTTCCTTTTAACAACACTCAGTAAACGTTTGGAACAGAGGAGAGTAATTTTTGAAGGTTTTTAAGGTGGAATTCTTTCCCATTCTTGCTTGATGTACAGCTTAAGTTGTTCAACAGTCCGAGATCTCTGTTGTGGTATTTTAGGCTTCATATTGCGCCACACATTTTCAATGGGAGACAGGTCTGGACTACAAGCAGGCCAGTCTACCCGCACTCCATTACTATGAAGCCACGCTGTTGTAACACGTGGCTTGGCATTGACTTGCCGAAATAAGCAGGGGCGTCCATGATAACGTTGTTTGGATGGCAACATATGTTGCTCCAAACCCTGTATGTACCTTTCAGTATTAATGGTGCCTTCACAGATGTGTTAGTTACCTATTCGTAGGGCACTACTACACCTCCATACCATCACAGATGCTCGCTTTTGAACTTTGCGCCTAGAACAATCCGGATGATTCTTTTCCTCTTTGGTCCGGAGGACACGACGTCCACAGTTTCCAAAAACAATTTGAAATGCGGACCCTTCAGACCACAGAACACTTTTCCACTTTGCATCAGTCCATCTTAGATGAGCTCGGGCCCAGCAAAGTTTCTGGGTGTTGTTGATAAATGGCTTTGGCTTGGCATACTAGACCAATTGTAGTTACTGACAGTGGTTTTCTGAAGTGTTCCTGAGCCCATGTGGTGATATCCTTTACACACTGATGTCACTTTTTGATGGAGTACCACCTGAGGGATCCAAGGTCCGTAATCTCATTGCGTATGTGCAGTGATTTCTCCAGACTATCTGAACCTTTTTAGGATACTACGGACCGCAGAGGGTGAAATCCCTAAATTCCTTGCAATAGCTCGTTGAGAAATGTTGTTCTTTAACTTTGACGATTTGCTCACTCATTTGTTCACAAAGTGGTAACCCTCGCCCCATCCTTGTTTGTGAATGACTGAGTATTTCATGGAAGCTGCTTTTATACCCAACCATGGCACCCACCTGTTCTCAATTAGCCTGTTCAACTGTGGGATGTTCAAAATAAGTGTTTAATGAGCATTCCTTGACTTTCTCAGTCTTTTCTGCCACTTGTGCCAACTTTTTGGAAACATGTTGCAGCCATCAAATTCCAAATGAGCTAATATTTGCAAACAATAACAAAAGTTTTCCAGTTCCAACGTTAGATAGCTTGTCTTTGCAATCTATTCAACTGAATATAGGTTCATCAACCATCATCATCATCAATGTTTATTTATATATCCCTAAATCACAAGTGCCTCAAAGGGCTGCACAAACCACAACAACATCCTCGGTAGGGCCCACATAAGGGCAAGGAAAAACTCACCCTAGTGGGACGTCGACCATGATGACTATGAGAAACCTTGGAGAGGACCACATATGTGGGCAACCCCCCCTAGGGAACCGAAAGCAATGGATGTCGAGCGGATCTAACATGATATTGTGAAAGTCCCATCCATAGTGGATCTAACGTAGCCGTGAGAATCAAGTCCAAAGTGGATCCAATATAGTAGCGAGAGTCCCATCCAAAGTGGAGCCAGCAGGAAACCATCCCAAGCGGAGGCGGATCAGCAGAGATGTCCCCAACCGATGCACAGGCGAGCGGTCCATCTTGGGTCCCGACTCTGGACGAGCGATCCATCCTGGGTCCCGACTCTGGACAGCCAGTACTTCATCCATGGCCACCAGACCGGACCCCCTCCATAAGGGAGGGGGGGACATAGGAGAAAAAGAAAAGAAACGGCAGATCAACTGGTCTAAAAAGGGGGTCTATTTAAAGGCTAGAGTATACAAATAAGTTTTAAGATGAGACTTAAATGCTTCTACTGAGGTAGCATCTCGAACCGTTACCGGGAGGGCATTCCAGAGTACTGGAGCCCGAACTGAAAACGCTTTATAGCCCGCAGAGTTTTTTTGGGGCTCTGGGAATCACTAATAAGCCGGAGTCCTTTAAACGCAGATTTATTGCCGGGACATATGGTTGAAAAGGATGTGCAAATCATTGTATTTTTTATTTATTTACGGTTTACACAACGTGCCAACTTCACTGGTTTTGGGGTTTGTATAACATATAATAATAATAACAATAATCATCATCATTGTCTTAACCTGCAGTTAAGTCCTGCATTAAAAAAAGATGATAAAAAGAAAACTTTCACTTTCCAAAGTCGGCTGGAAGATGAAGTACCTTGTTGTGATCTTTGTGTGGGGCTGTTATTCATTTTAGATTTTTTTTTATCTAAAAAAAAAACTTAAGCGGAAATGATCCAAACAAACAAGAGGTCGTCAGCACGTCACATCTCGGTTGATTGTAGCAATCCATGCTCGCCTTCGCCGTTAACTTTTTTTTTTTTAGCCGTATGTCCAGAAACAAGCCAGGAATATCTCTCCCACCTCGATTGTGGCAGTTGACAATGGCACACGTCGTCGGCCTTATGAATTTGAATATTATTGGATAAATTAGTGGCGACAAGTAGCGTTTTCACTAACTTCTACCCTTCAATATGGATAATGCATTGTGGAAAATGTAAAAAAAATAAAAATGAATCCTTCTACAGCTACTTTCTTCATGAGGAGTTGGCAACACTGACTGTGTGTTTGAATTCAAACATGCTGCTATTTTTACTCCCTCAACATTAATTTATCACATTGTTGCTTATAAAACATGTTATAATTGCACAAGTGTTCGTAATGTTCCCAGGGCTACGTGTAAGTGCAATGACGATATTGTATGTCTGGTATAGTATATCAAAATGAACCCAACAGAGGTGTAGTGCCAAGTCAACCAAGTCAAATGGGGTTGCTTTTCCAGCAAATGTGCATGACAGCAGGTGTGCGCGTTCGTATGTAAACAGACACAGTTTTGAAAAGTACACCTGAGTGGATGGAGATCGTTTTAACACTGGATACGCATTTTTGAAACTTGTAGATGCATGGTCTGAGTTTCAACCTGATCGCGATTGATTTATATCATCATATGTATTTATAACCAAATGATCTCTGCTTGCAAAAACATTTGCGACTCAGTTCCACCAATCTAACTTAAGCACTAGTGACCTTTGACTGCTTTCTAACCAACCAAACAGAGCTTAGCAGTCATACGACCGCACTTAAACTACGCACAGTAATACAAAACCCCAAAGCGGTGAAGTTGGCAAGTTGTGTAAATGGTAAGTGAAAACAGAATACAATGATTTGCAAATCATTTTCAACTTACATTCAATTGAATAGACAGCAAAGACAAGATATTTAATATTTGAACTGAGAAACTTAATTTTTGTTGCAAATAATCATTGACTTAGAATTTAATGGCAGCAACACATTGCAAAAATGTTGGCACAGGGGCATTTTTACCACTGTGTTACATGGTCTTTCCTTTTAACAACACTCAGTAAACATTTGGGAACTGAGGAGACCAATTTTTTAAGCCTTTCTGGCAGAATTATTTCCCATTATTGCTTGTTGTACAGCTTAAGTTGTTCAACAGTCCTGGGTCTCTGTTGTGGTATTTTAGGCTTCATAATGCGCCACACATTTTCAACGGGAGATAGGTCTGGACCAGGGGCGTCATTAGACCTAATACTGTACTGGGGCCCACCTGGGGCACAAATAATTTGTGTGAGCGTGCAAAGCGCGCAAGCAAAAACATTTTTAGCACTTATTTATCATAAAAAATACATAAATAGTGCTTTAAACTATGAAATCATATCAGATTATGTTGTATGGATCTTTGATTAACCACCTGAAATTAACTAATGCATTTGACCTACTTGTGCACTTTTTTACTCCAGACTTCTAAACTGCTACTGGTAAAAGCAAAAACGAAGAGCAATGCATCTTTTTGAAATATATATTGCAGTAATCATCTGCAAATTTAACATCTACAAAAGTAAAACAAAAAATAAAGCACCCCTACATCTCTGGGGTCTTTTATATTATTTAATTTCCATTTATGGCAATGTGGCGAATCCTATTTCAGATACACAAAACTATAAAATATACACAAAACAATAAAGCCACAGTAGTAGAATAAATGAACAACTGTTGTGTGTCTGTTCGGGGAATCATTTTCTGAGAAGTAAACTGTAACGTCTCGTTTTCATTTTTGCAAAGTGGTCAATTACTCTGGACAGACATGGAAATATTACAGTAACTGTTATACAGTTGACCAGCGGTTCCCAACTGCTGGGTCGTGACATAAAAGTGGATTGTGTGTCATTTTCAGTGAGTCGCAGTCAGATGTGTGCATGAAAAAAAAAAGGTTTAGGGAGAAAAAAATCAAATTGTGGCAACAAAACCAGATATTTATTGCCATTTTTCTAGTGACTGTTAGTGAGTATTTTAGCAAAAAGCAAACCGAATAACAAGTTGGAGGAGGACTCAGAACAGACATGGAAATATATATATTTTTTCAATCTAAATGGAGCAACAAAACCCGATATTTTCAGCCATCTTTCTGAAAACAAATACAGAAATGTTACTATTTTTTCTGGAAACAAAACCAGATGCTTTAGCTGTAGCCATTTTTCTGGTGACAAAACAAGATTATTTTAGTCAAAGTCACACCAATTAACAAGACAAGTCTACTGTGCTATTTTTCTGTGAAATAAACTTGAATGATTTAAAAATATCGGCACCAAGATTGTTCAATCTTTATATAAACGATATTTGCAAAGTTACAAAAAACTTAAGAGTTAGTTTTATTTGCAGACGACACAACTGCTTTCTGTTCAGGAGAGAACACACAGAAGATAATACAAATAATAACGGAAGAAATGAATAAATTTAAAAAATCCATCCATCCATCCATTTTCTACCGCTTATTCCCTTTCGGGGTCGCGGGGGGCGCTGGCGCCTATCTCAGCTACAATCGGGCGGAAGGCGGGGTACACCCTGGACAAGTCGCCACCTGGTTTGATAAAAACAGGCTATCCTTGAATCTCAGTAAAACTAAAATAATGCTATTTGGTAACAGTAGAAAAGAGCATCAGACACGAATACAAGTAGATGGAATAGATATCGAAAGGGTAAAAGAAACCAGATTTTTGGGAGTAATAATAGATGATAAAATGAACTGGAAATCTCATATACAAAACATACAACATAAGGTGGCAAAAAATATTTCAATAATGAATAAAGCAAAATACGTCCTGGGCCAAAAATCACTTTATATTCTCTACTGCTCGCTAGTGTTACCATACCTGAGTTATTGTGCAGAAATATGGGGAAACAACTACAAATGTGCGCTACATTCGTTAACTGTGTTACAAAAAAGATCGATTAGAATAATACACAATGTTGGATATAGAGAACATACAAACACTCTATTTATTGAGTCAAAATTATTAAAGCTCGATGACTTGATAAAATTGCAAACAGCTAAATTGATGTACAAAGTAAATTATAACCTGCTAGCAAAGAATGTACAGTAATTCTTCTCA
Organism: Nerophis ophidion; assembly: GCF_033978795.1. Taxonomy (NCBI): domain Eukaryota; kingdom Metazoa; phylum Chordata; class Actinopteri; order Syngnathiformes; family Syngnathidae; genus Nerophis; species Nerophis ophidion. Next base: position 18,212,478 of record NC_084626.1, read on the forward strand.
AATAAAGAGGAGAAATATAACCTTAGAGGAAAATCTAACTTAAAACATTTGTATGCCCGTACAACACTTAAAACTTTTAGCATATCAGTATGTGGAATTAAATTATGGAATGGATTAAGTAAAGAAGTTAAACACTGTACTGATATGACCCAGTTTAAGAGGATGTTCAAATTAATAGTGCTTACAAAGTACAAAGAAGAAATATTATGAGAAGCACTTTCAAACTTATTGAAAATAAGATGTTCTTCATCTTAGTATGTTAATAATGACATAAATAATTAAGTACATGTTAGAAAACTGCTGTGTTACTCACTCACAGATGGCATTTTGCTATTTTGATATTTTGCTGTAAAGAAGGTCAGTGAATGAATGTATATATTGTGGGCGCTCTGAAGTGGAAAAGGAGTAGGATTAAATAAGCTTTGCTTCTTCCTACTCCTTTTCGGACATTATGTACTGTGTATTGCGAAATGATGAAATTAACTGATGTATAATGTTGTATGTATGTCATGTTCGAAATAAACTAAGAAAATAAATTTGGCTCACGACTTGATGATATGGAAAAATGTTTTTCTTCCTGAAGATAAACCATTTGAGAAGCACTCAACTCACACATGCTTACTCCAAATCATCATTGATGCAGAACCAGCAGACAATAACCAACATTATGTTTCATGTTCATGTTCATTCCCCCGACAGCTCGTACAGCAAATTAATGTTTGTCTTGATACAAGGAATAAGGTTAGCTAACTTAGCATCAACTTAAGACAATATTGTTGCCTAGCTAGCTAGGACTTCACTTACATCTCTCATTCCTGCTGCTTCTTCTCTGCTCCGGGCGAATAACTTTCTTAAATCCATCTAGGAGTTACAGTTTGAGTCAAATCAAAATCAAAATAATGCAATTAACAAATTGTTGTTGGCTAACGTTACCTACCTCACGCAGTGATTCTCATCCTCTCATCCTCTCTCTCTTTCTCTCTCTCTCTCAACCGAAGTCTCGATCCACACGTGAATAAATTACCATATTAAGTAGCCATGTGCTCATTGTTACTTGGAGTGAATACAGTAGCAATCAATTACCATACTAAGTAGTATGTGCGCTGGTTTCTATGTTATGTAGACTTAAAACTCTGAAGTGTTTTTTTTATTGGTGAAATTTTTACTGGGGCACTGCAGATCAACAGTGGGGCACGTGCCCCAGTGAAATCGGTCTGGCGACGCCCCTGGTCTGGACTACAGGAAGGCCAGTCTGGTACTCTCTCTTTTACTTTGAAGGCACGCTGCTGTAACACATGGCTTAGCACTGTCTTGCTGAAATAAGCAGGGGCGTCCATGATAACGTTGCTTGGATGCCAACATATGTTGCTACAAAACCTGTATGTAGTTTTCAGCATTATTGGTGCCTTGACAGATGTGTAAGTTACCCATGCCTTGGGCACTACTACACCCCCATTCTATCACAGAGGCTGGCTTTTGAACTTTACGCCTATAAGAATCCGGATGTTTTTTTTCCTCTTTGTTCCGGATGACGCAACGTCCACAGTTTTCCAAAACAATTTTAAATATGGACTCATCAGACCACAGAACACTTTTACACTTTGCATCAGTCCATCTTAGATGAGCTCGGGCCCAGCGAAGCCGGCGGGGTTTCTGGGTGTTGTTGATAAATGGCTTTCGCTTTGCATAGTAGAGTATTAACTTGCACTTACAGATTTAGCAACAAACTGTAGTTACTGACAGTGGTTTCCTGAAGTGTTCTTGAGCCCATGTGGTGATATCCTTTACACACTGATGTCGCTTTTTCATGCAGTACCGCCGGAGGGATCCAAGGTCCATAATATCGTTGCTTACGTGCAGTGATTTCTCCAGATTCTCTGAACCTTTTGATATTACGGACCGTAGATGGTGAAATCCCTAAATTCCTTGCAATAGCTCGTTGAGAAATGTTGTTCTTAAACTGTTCGACAATTTGCTCACGCATTTGTTCACAAAGTGGTGACCCTCGCCTCATCCTTGTTTGTGAATGACTGAGCATTTCATGGAAGCTGTTTTTATACCCAATCATGGCACCCACCTGTTCTCAATTAGCCTGTTCACCTGTGGGATGTTCCAAATAAGTGTTTGATGAGCATTCCTCAACATTGTCAGTCTTTTTTGCCACTTATTCCAGCTTTTTTGAAACATTTGCTGGCATCAAATTCCACATGAGCTAATATTTGCAAAAAATAACAAAGCTTTCCAGTTTGGACAGTAAGTATATTGTCTTTGTAGTCTATTCAATGGAATACATGTTGATATTCCCTTCTTTTATGACAACAATAATATAAATTGGTGTATTATCTTATTCTGATGACTTGCATTGATAGGAATCAGATAGGATGCATAGTAGTTAAGCTCCACAACTTCGAATTTATATTGTGGAGAGGGGAAAACAGTTCTCTTTCCAACACCACGTGAAAGTGGTTGATTTGATCTTTTTATCTGTCCAACTTCCATACTTGTTTTTATACACTTTACCAGCGGTACATTGGAGTTAACTCCATTGATCGCTAGCTTGTATGCACTAGTTTACTAAACTTTTTTTTTTTAATGCAGGCAGGATGGAGCTGCACTTTTATTGTGAAAACAGGGACAGCGCGGTCAGTACGGAGAGAGAGTCTGTTGAAATAAGGCCTGTTGCCTTCCTACCGGTCGTTTTTTTCCCTTCAGACTCAGCTCACAGCAGCCAGCGTCACCTCACAAGATCGTCTCTGGTGCCGTGAATGTCAACCTAGTGGCGTCGTTTAGATTAATGATCAGTGATTTTTAGGTCTACTCCTTCCCAATCAACCGGTAGCTCGCCATCGATGTAACGGACACCCCTGATGTAAACAAACTGCTGCGTCACAGGCCACACAACTATGGTGCGTTCATAGACCGCAAAAAGTAGGACAAAACGGTCCTTGCCAAATACTCTCATCGGTGAAGCATAAACAAACATATTAAAAAGTGGGCTTTCTAACAATTAGGAAGGTTTCTGTCATGTTTGTGCAGAAACCATATTAAAAAAATATAGCACACGCTGTGACCCCGAAAGGGACAAGCGGTAGGAAATGGATGGATATACCTCCCCCATGTTTTACCTCTGGAATCACTTGAAGCAAATGTTGTAATGCTGTTGGTATATCCAAGGTTGGTGATAAAATACAATGGAAATCTCATGTAAAAAATATACAACATAAAGTAGCAAGAAACATGTCAATAATGAATAAAGGAAAACATGTTCTGGACCAAAAATCCTTTCATATTCTTTACTGCTCGCTAATATTACCATATCTGAGTTATTGTGTAGAAATATGGTTTAACTACAAATGTGCACTTCATTCACTATCAGTGTTACAAAAAAGATCAATGAGAATAATACATAATGTTGGATATAGAGAACATTCATCCATTTTCTACCGCTTATTCCCTTTGGTGTCGCGGGGGGTGCTGGTGCCTGTCTCAGCTACAATCGGGCAAAGGCGGTGTACACCCTGGACAAGTCGCTACTTCATCGCAGGGCCAAACAGATAGACCTACAACATTCACACACTAGGGCCAATTTACTGTTGCCAATCAACCTATCCCCAGGTGCATGTCTTTGGAAGTGGGAGGAAGCCAGAGTACCCGGAGGGAACCCATGTAGTCACAGGGAGAACATGCAAACTCCACACAGAAAGATCCTGAGCCCGGGATTGAACCCAGGACTACTTGGGACACCTCTTCCACCGTGCTCCCCGATATAGAGAACATACAAACCCTTTATTTATTGAATCACAAATATTGAAATTCAATGATTTGGTGCATTTGCAAATAGCTAAAATGATGTACAATGCAAACTATAACCTGCTACCCAAGAATGTGCAACAATTCTTCTCAACTAAAGAAGGAGAAATATAACCTAAGAGGAAAATTCTAATTTAAAACATTTGTATGCTTGTACAACCCTTAAAACCTTTAAAATATATGTGGAAAATATTTATGGAATGGATTAACCAAATAAAAAAATCAAAGCTTCAATATGATTCAGTTTAAAGGAATTGTTAAAAGTAAAAGTGTTCACAAAGTATGAAAAATGAATTATGATGAAAATCTTGAACCCATTTTTTTTTATTGAGACAGATCATTTATGTATTTAATACATGTTTACTTACTATGGTACATTATTTGTTTACTGTTTATTCGTTATGTTACAGAGAACAAGAAATTAGGATAAAACTGCTTTAGTATGAAAAGGGCTAGAATTAAGTAAGCTTAGCTTCTTCCTACTCCTTGTCGGACGAGCTGTAATGAAAAACAACTGGAAATATGTGATGGATTACATTGCATCGTATGCATGTTCGGAATGAACTGAAACTGAACTGAAATGAAGTGAAGGTGCCCTAAGTAGAAGCATTTAAGTCTCACCTTAAAACTCATCTGTATACTCTAGCCTTTAAATAGACTCCCTTTTTAGACCAGTTGATCTGCTGTTTCTTTTCTTTTTCTCCTCTGTCCCACTCTCCCTTGTGGAGGGGGTCCGGTCCGGTGGCCATGGATTAAGTACTGGCTGTCCAGAGTCGGGACCCAGGATGGACCGCTCGCCTGTGTATCAGCTGGGACATCTCTGCGCTGCTGATCTGCCTCCGCTTGGGGTTGTTTCCTGCTGGCTCCACTGTGGACGGGACTCTCTCTGCTGTGTTGGATCCAGTTTGGACTGGACTCTCATGGTTGTGTTGGATCCACTATGGATTGAACTTTCACAGTATCATGTTAGACCCGCTTGACATCCATTGCTTTCGGTTCCCCTAGAGGGGCGGGGGTTGCCCACATATGCGGTCCTCTCCAAGGTTTCTCATAGTCATCATTGTCACCGACATCCCACTGGGTGTGAGTTTTCCTTTCCCTTATGTGGGCTCTACTGAGGATGTTGTTGTGGTTTGCGCAGCCCTTTGAGACACAAGTGATTTAGGGCTATATAAATAATCACTGATTGATTTTAGTTCTCTCGAATGACAATGTGTGAACTCTTCTTATGGTACAAGAAGGCATGTGATTTTGTGTGTTTTTGAATTAGGAACTTTATTGAAACGGCAAAGGCAAACAAACAAACAGACAAACAAATATATAGTACAAACAAAAGACATACAAATAATTAAAAAGTGGGGCAAGTTCACTTCTGGAAGGTTGAGCGTAAATGAGCTTTGTAGGCTGGAAAATAAATATTAAAAATATGTTAAGAGGCACAACTCCCATCAGCATATTCTAACAGAGTCTCACCTTCTTGATTTGACCAAAGCTCAGCAGCAGTCGTGTTCAACGGACTTTCTGTGTTGGGTTCTGAAAGGACCAAACAAAACTTGCATCAGGCCGACCAAACAGAGTGTTGGGAACTTGTTCAGCGAGCGGGTACCTCCGAGCAAGCTCTGGATGGACAGGAGGACTGAGCGGACGTCCAGGAGCGCCGACCATTTGTCTTTAAGGATGTCCAGGCAGATGTAGCCCTGCTCGTTTACGTTGGGGTGAAAACACGGAGACAAGAAGCGGACTTGAGGAGCCTGGTAAGGATAGCCGGCTGGGAACTCCAGAGACAACTTGTACCACAGACCCTCGTACACCTGAGAAACACGCACACACACAAGCGTGAGCGTAGACAGCTTCTCCTGACGGACACAGAGACAATCCAGAAAGAGTTCTCTTACCGTCCCCTCAGCGCCGTTGATAGTTGCGATCCATTTGAAGAGGTTTTCTGATTCGGGAAACGCAGTGATCCCCTTATCGCCAGCCATCTGCATTTTTAGCACAGGTGACTTCACAATTACAAATAGCGACAGTCATTAAAACTTCTTGCACTATAAACTAAAAAAAAAAACGATTGTTTAACTTTACTTGGCAACTGTATTCAGTATTTGGACACTGATGTTACTACCTTTAGTATGAATATTCATATACTGTAGCTCAGTCCACCCTTAGTAACCACAGTCTGTGTAATAATGCTTGTTACTCGGGATGCAACGTTATCTAAATCTCACAGTATGATATTATCACAGTATTAAGCCCACAGTACAATATTACTGTGGTATCTAAAAATATTTTTAATTCTGTGACGCATCAAACCAAAACTTGGTGTGTAGTTTTTTTCTGGCTCTTTTACTTTGACGGGTCTGGAAACCTACATCTCTCAGAATCCTAGATATTGTGCACTCAGCATTAAGGGTTGGAATTGGGGGTTAAATCACCATGAATGATTCCCGGGCGCGGCACCGCTGCTGCCCACTGCTCCCCTCACCTCCCAGGGGGTGATCAAGGGTGATGGGTCAAATGAAGAGAATAATTTCGCCACATCTAGTATGTGTGTGACAATCATTGGTACTTTAACTTTAACTTAACTAGAGCGGTCTGCAATGAGGGGGCTTAGGGCGAAGGAGAAAGCAGGAAGAGAAGTGTGTTCAACTTCATAGTGGATAAGAGGAATTGTTTTTTATTTCAAAATCCATTCATAACTTTTTAAGCATTGTTGCTGACAAACAAAAAAACCCTGGCAAAAACCTAACCTCAAAACAGACTCGTTCACGGCGCGGCGTGCGGAGAGAAAGCACTTGTTGCACACCGAAGCTACTTCATACATAAGCTACCATCACCCAGAAAAGATGAAGCCACCGAAGTTAAACGACAATTTGTGAGGCATTTACATTAATAAAAGTTCAAATGTGAGTTAATGTTTCCGAGAAACTGTATTTTCATTTACTGTAACGTGTTATTTTCGGGTCTCCCTATGTCTAGCATTAAAAGATTACAGTTGGTACAAAATTTGGCTGCTAGACTTTTGACAAGAACAATTAAGTTTGATCCTATTACACCTGTACTGGCTCACCTGCACTGGCTTCCTGTGCACTAAAGATGAGACTTTAAGGTTTACTACTTATGTATAAAATACTACACGGTCTAGCTCCAACCCTGTGATGAGGTGGCGACTTGTCCAGGGTGTAGCCCGCCTTCCGCCCGATTGTAGCCAAGATAGGCATCAGCGCCCCCCGCGACCCCAAAGGGAATAAGCGGTAGAAAATGGATGGTCTAGCTCAGTGGTTCCCAAAGTGGGCGGTACCGCCCCTCTGGGGGCGGTGGAAAGATCTGGGGGGGCGGTGAGGAAGAAGGGGGCGGTAGTCCGAAGTCGAAGTCAGAAGTTCGAACGTTTGTTTGACGATTTGTACACAACACGTGCAGCAGGACGAGTCAGTGGACGACGCATCAGGGTCCGGTTACCACACGCCAACATCATATTTAGTAGAACGGGGCTTCAGTGCAATCGCCTTGCTTCTTTCCAAGCAAAGAAACCGACTGAAAATTACTGACCGCGGGGATCTACGACTTCTTCTTAGTGAGTTCCAGCCTGATGTTGAGAAGCTTATGTCCCTGCACCAAGCACATCCATCCCATTAATATTAAGTGTGAGACAATGAAGGTTACTGGTGGAATGTGTATTTACCATTCTATGTCGCTGAAACAGTTAAAACTGCTAAAAAATAAATTGGTTTACTAAATTGGGTTTTATTTGTGAAATACACATTTGTGTTTAACCTTTCTCTTTTCAAATTGCAGCATACCAAATATCAAAAAAGAGGTGTTTGTTTCCACATGTGTCTGTGGGGGGGGGGGGCTAGGAATTCACTGGGGAGCCAAGGGGGCGCCAGCCTGCAAAAGTTTGGGAACCATTGGTCTAGCTCCATCCTATCTTGCTGATTGTATTGTACCATATGCCCCGGCCAGAAATCTGCGTTCCAAGAACTTTGACTTATTAGTGATTCCCAAAGCCCAAAAAAAAAGTCTGCAGGCTATGGAGCGTTTTCTATTTGGGCTCCAGTACTGCAGAATGCCCTCCCGGTAACACTTAGAGATGCTACCTTAGTAGAAGTATTTAAGTCCCTTCTTAAAACACATTTGTATACTCCAGCCTTTGAAAAGACCCCCCTTTTAGACCAGTTGATCTGCCGTGTCTTTTCTGCTCTGCCTCCCTATCCTGCGTGGAGAGGTTATCAGGTGACCACATTCAGTGGGGCAAAAAGTATTTAGTCAACCACAGATTGTGAAAGTTTTCCCACTTAAATTGATGACAGAGGTCTGTAATTTTCATCATAAGTACACTTCAACTGTGAGAGACAGAATGTGAAAAAAAAAAATCCAGGAATTCGCATTGTAGGAATTTTAAAGAATTGATTTGTAAATTATGGTGGAAAATAAGTATTTGGTCAACCATTTAACGCTCTAACTGATGGAAGGAGGTTTTGGCTCAAAATCTCAGGATACATGGCCCCATTCATTCTTTCCTTAACACGGATCAATCGTCCTGTCCCCTTAGCAGAAAAACAGCCCCAAAGCATGATGCTTCCACCCCCATGCATCACAGTACGTATGGTGTTCTTGGGATACAACTCAGTATTCTTCTTCCTCCAAACATGGCGAGTTGAGTTTATACCAAAAAGTTATATTTTGGTTTCATCTGACCACATGACAGTCTCCCAATCCTCTGCTGTATCATCCATGTATCCATTTGGGTATAAAGTCCACTCGTCGTGTTTGGAGGAAGAAGAATACAGAGTTGCATCCCAAGAACACCACACCTACTGTGATGCATGGGGGAGGAAAGCTCATGCTTTGGGGCTGTTTTTCTGCTAAGGGGACAGGACGATTGATCCGTGTTAAGGAAAGAATGAATGGGGCCGTTAACGTGACATTTTGAGCCAAAACCTCCTTCCATCAGTGAGAGCTTTGAATGGTTCACCAAAAACTTGTTTTCCACCATAATTTACAAAGAACTTCTTTAAAATTCCTACAATGTGAATTCCTGGATTTTTTCCCCACATTCTGTCTCACACAGTTGAAGTGTACCTATGATGAAAATTACAGACCTCTGTCATCATTTTAAGTGGGAGAACTTGCACAATCAGTGGTTGACTAAATACTTTTTTTCCCCACTGTATGACGTGCTAGCTGTTCAGAGTCGAGACCTGGGGTGGACCACTAATCTGTGCATCAGTTGGGGACGTCTCTGCGCTGCTGACTTAAATCCACTCAAGATGATGAGGAGAGGTGGGGACCCCACATCTGTGGTTCCCCCCAGGGTCTCTCATTGTATCCCATCGGGTTGAGTTTTTTCTTGCCCTGATGTGGGATCTGAGCAGAGGATGTCATTGTGGCTTGTGCAGCCCTTTGAGACACTTGAGATTTAGGGCTGTTTAAATAAACTTTGATTGATTTATTTGGATATTAATAGTGCAGGTTGTATGTTTTTCTGTCACCTTGAGAAAATGGTGTAAAGACGAAGATGATAAAGGGCTACATAAAGAAACTTTGATTGATCAATTGCTTGATTTCCAAAACCGCTTAAAAAAATGTCCATTGTGGCTTTAACTTCTTGGAAAGTAAACATTGAGAGACACGGTGGATGTTCCCGCACAATTCTGTGCACTTTAAATACTCGTTTGAAGTACTAAATGATTAGAACATTTTAGCATTATGTTTGTGTTCAATCACTCTAAACATTCCTGCCCCTTCATTTTAGATATTATGGAATATTTAAGTCATTTATTTGTGAGTGGGTTTTTTTAAGCGGGAAAGTGGGGGCGTATACAAATGCCACAATAATATTGTACCGTGGCCTTAATACTGTGATAATAATATAACGAGAGATTTTGATATTGTTACAATCCTAATAGCTTATCAAGTAGCTTCGGTGAGCAGCAAATACTTTCCCTTGGCACGATGCACCTTGACCGAGTCGGTTTTGGATTGGAATACTCGAGACAAATGTGGCGTGCTTTGCCAGAGAGGTTATGTTTTTGCCAGGATTTGTTTGTTGGCAACAGAACTTATTAGGATTTTGAAAAGAAACAATTCCTTTCTTATCTACTGTACCACAAAGTGAAATACAATTCACCTCCTGCTTCCTCTTTCGCTCTCCTTTACAGCGCTCAAACCCCCCACATTGCGGTCCCACGCTGTGCAGAGGATTCTGGGTGATGCAATTTGTTTTTTACCTTCTGCCCGAATGCAGCTGAGATAGGCTCCAGCGACAAGTGGTAGAAAAGGGAAAGATGGAACCTGCCAAACCAAAAGTGCCGGGAAACAGACTACTCACCAAGTTTTCGCTTGATATCGTAACCCGTCACAGCATTATTGAGAAGTAGAGATGTCCGATAATGGATTTTTTGCAGATATCCGATAATGGCTTTGTTGCCGATATCCGATATTGTCCATCTCTTAATTACCAATTCCGATATCAACCGATACCGATATATAAAGTCGTGAAATTAACACATTATTATGCCTAATTTTGTTTTGATGTCCAGATGGATGCATTAAACAATGTAACAAAGTTTTCCAAAATAAATCAACTCAAGTTATGTAAAAAAAATGCCAAAATGGCACTGCTATATTTATTATTGAAGTCAGAAAGTGCATTATTTTTCTTTAACATGCCTCAAAACAGCACTTTGGAATTTAGGACATGCTCTCCCTGAGAGAGCATGAAGAGGTTGAGGTGGGCAGGGTCTGGGTGGGGGGGTGGTGTATATTGTAGTTCCGGAAAAGTTAGTGCTTTAAGGGGTTCTGGGTATTTGTTCTGTTGTGTTGTGTTTATGTTGTTTTACGGTGCGGATGTTCTCCCGAAATGTGTTTGTCAGTCTTGTTTGGTGTGGGTTCAGAGTGTGGCGCATATTTGTAACAGTGTTAAAGTTGTTTATACGACCACCCTCAGTGTGACTTGTATGGCTGTCGACCAAGTATGCATTGCATTCAGTTGTGTGTGTGAAAAGCTGTAGATATTATGTGACTGGGCCGGCACGCAAAGACAGTGCTTTTAAGGTTTATCGGCGCTCTGTACTTCTCCTTATGTCCGTATACACAGTGGCGTTTTAAAAAAGTCATACATTTTACTTTTTTGAAAAACCGATACCAATAGTTTTGAAACAGATACCGATAATTTCCGATATTACATCATTAAGCATTTATCGACCGATAATATCAGACATCTCTATTGAGAAGATTTTGAAACCGCAATATACAATATATTGTTACATCGCTACTTGTTCTAAACTTCTGTGTGAATCATCTCAAACACAGTAACTAAACACATAATGGAAGGGTTAGCTTTAGAACATTTTATCATTTTGATAAAGATGCAATCCAAATCACTCACCATCAGAGTCATCAGCTCCTTTTGCAGCCTGCACACAACAAAAACACCACATTTTATTATTAAATACACAACAATCAGTCCTGATGTTAAAGGCAGTACCGTATTTCTTTGAATTGCCGTCGGGTATATATTATCCGCATGCCTCGTTTTACCACCGGGTCAAACTCGTTTCGCAAAATAATTATTGCATGCTTAGAATTAGCTCATGCTTAGAATTACTGCCGGGTCAAACTTGTTTAGCAAAATAATTAGCGCATGCATCGGTTTACCGCCGGGTCAAACTCGTTTCACAGAATAATTGGCATATGCCTCGTTTTACCGCCGGGTCAAACTCGTCACGTCACGGGTGACACTTCACCTTGACAACAACAGTATTCTAAACTGGACTTTCAATCGAAGCAGGAGGTAATAAATAAGGAAGATCTCCATCAAGACAGAGAGACTTTTAAAACTGAATAAAGATAAGGGAGACTTCTATAAACAAGTTATCGATGCTTTTGTTCAGAAGGAGCGGCACATGGACTTTATTTATAAGTAAAGGTAAGACCATAATAACGTTATTTTCATGATGTATCCTTACATCACACTCAAATTTATAAGCGCAGGCCTAAATTTACCGCATGCCTTTGGTAAACGCCGGAGTGAGAAGAGGTTTCAAATTAATTACATCCCCGGCACTAATTCAAGGAAATACGGTATTACTATTAACTTCAATATGTTCCTTCCTTAATAAAAACACTTAAAATGGGCTCCCCTCAAACAGGAGAGTGTTAATAATGACACATGACCTACGACCTCTGAACTGGCAGAGACGGACATGAGGGGACTTTTGACATCACAGGGTGCATCTTCGATGACTTAAACAGATTTGGCCACCAGCTGTGTCCATGTTTTGCTTCTCACCGTTTTGTCACCGAGCCTTTGGCGAGGGTGATGCCGCCCTCGCTTCCCTTCAGCGCCGCGGCAGATGCTCCAGCAGCCGGGTCCACATTCTGGGATGCCATCACTGTTCCAAGTAGGCCTTTGTAATAAAGAAAACCGGTGTCGTTAGAGACAGCTTCACCACAGTACTTGTACTAATACTGGCTGGTAGTGATGGGTTGTTATTAAGGGTGTGGGAAAAAATCGATTCGAATATGAATCGAATACGTTGTGCGATTCAGCATCGATTTTCATTTTTTTTAAAATCGATTTTGTAAAAAAAAATTCTTATTATTTTTTTTAATCAATCCAAACCACTACACAGCAATTCCATAACAATGCAATCCAATTCCAAAACCAAACCTGACCCAGCAACACTCAGAACTGCAATAAACAGAGCAATTGAGAAGACACAAACACGACAAAGAACAAACCAAAAGTAGTGAAACAAATATGAATATTATCAACAACAGTATCAATATCAGTCATAATTTCAGCACAGCAGTGATTAAAAATCCCTCATTGACAGTATCATTAGACATTTATAAAAATAAAAAAAAGAACAATAGTGTCATAGTGGCTTACACTTGCATCTCATCTCATAAGTTTGACAACACACTGTGTCCAATGTTTTCACAAAGATAAAATAAGTCATATTTTTGGTTAGTTTAATAGTTAAAACAAATGTACATTATTGCAATCAGTTGATAAAACATTGTCCTTTACAATTATAAAAGCTTTTTTTTTTTTAATCTACTACTCTGCTTCCATGTCAGCAGACTGGGGTAGATCCTGCTGAAATCCTATGTATTGAATGAATGCAGAATCTTTTTGAATCGGAAAAATATCGTTTTTGAATAGAGAATCGAATAAAAAAAATCAATATATTATCAAATCGTGATCCCAATAATCGATATTGAATCGAATCGTGGGACACCCAAAGATACGCAGCCCTAGTTGTTATAGTCGTTTCTTTGAAGCGAAACACAGTAGCGCGCTCTTTATAGTGAATAGGTCTTTTTTCTTCTTCTTTTCATGTCTGTTTTTTTCTGTTAAAGCCCCACATGATCAGGTTGCTACACAAATTTGCAGGAAACAAAATCAGTTTCCCTGTAAATAGAGGGAAATGTACAAGTACACTGCGTGGCGAAGTTGGTAGCATGGCTGTGCCAGTAATCTGAGGGTTACTGGTTCAATCCCCACCTTCTACCATCCTAGTCACGTCCGTTGTGTCCTTGGGCAAGGCACTTCGACCTTGCTCCTGATGGGACCTGGTGAGCGCCTTGCATGGCAGGTCCCACCATCAGTGTGTGAATGTGTGTGTGAATGAGCGAATGTGGAAATAGTGTCAAAGCGCTTTGGGCTCCTTAAAAAAGGGAAAAGCGCTATACAAGTACAAGAGAAGCACACACAATAATAACAACCTTTCGCCTGACATGGGTCTTTGTTGATGTTTTTAGTTTTATATTATACTTTTGTAGCAGTCCACTTTATGTTGAGCACATTAACACATTAAAAACGTCATATTTGTACTTCATAAAATTACTTTCACGCGTATTTTGGTAATGAATCAGTTTATGCAACACAATCTGAAAGATACATTTTAGTAGTATCACTACTGACTGTGAATGTTCCACTAAACAACTCCACACATATTATTAACTTACAGACCATTACTTCAAAGTTTAATCTGATATTTGTAAGACCAAATCCTCCATAGTTTGACATTCCATCGTGTTGTTGCTCCTTTAGCTCAGCACTGCTGTAGCTCTCGCGGCTAACAAGTATTAGCGTGTTGCTTCTGGCAAGAATGCCGCAATACATGAACGACATTAAAATTATCGGGTACAGTAGACGTAATGTAGATTTAGAGCGAATAAAATGAGTTGCTATACTCACCCTCTGACACAAAAGATAAGCCAAGAAAAATATGTTATGCCCTTGATTTGAAATCAGCCTACTGCCGCCCCCAGTTTAAACGGACCGATACTCAAAATTTGACCCAATCAGCGACTGACTTTTAAATACAAACCTTCGCTGGTAGCCAATGACAAGCCTCTTTAATGAGGTCTCTGTGTTGTGATTGGACTGTAGCATTTTCCCGGAACTAGGGTAACAAAACCCGAACGCTTCGATGTTATGACGTAATTACTTTTCTATCCAGGACTAATATATTCATAATTTTTCAAAACGGACCATTGTTTTGGACTGAAAAGGTAAAAACCCGCAGAAAAATGACAAATAAATGTTTCCATTCTTAACGAAGATTATGTTTGATGCGCTACCGCCCCGACCCGCAGCACGGCGCTAATCACGCATGCGATGACGACGAGGACGCGAGGCGGAAATAAAAATGACTGGTAGCAGTCGGCGCGCTTCCTCTTCGGTTTGTTGTGTTCAGCTGCTCCACAAAGATGAATGCTCCTCCGGCTTTTGAGTCATTTCTGTTGTTTGAGGGGGAGAAGAAGATCACAATCACAAAAGACACTAAAGTCCCCAACTCGTGTCTATTCACGCTGAACAAGGAGGACCACACATTGGGCAACATCATCCGCGCGTAAGTAGAGGCTCACCTACCAAGTTAACTATCAACTGGTCGTCATGTTTATGGTTAATTTGTTCAAGTTAAAGTACCACTGATAGTCACACACACACTAGGTGGGGTGAAATTACCTTTTGCATTTAACCCACCCCCTTGTTCCACCCCCTGGGAGGTGAAGGGAGCAGTGAGCAGCAGTGGTGGCCGCGCTCAGGAATCATGTTGGTGATTTTAAAGTAAAACTACCACTGATAGTGACACACAAACTAAATGTGGTGAAATTGCCCTCTGCATTCGACCCATCCCCTAGTTCCACCCCCTGGGAGGTGAGGGGAGCAGTAAGCAGCAGTGGTGGCCGCGTTCAGGAATCATTTTGGTGATTTAAAGTAAAATGATTTAAAGCAAAAGTACCACTGATAGTCACACACACACACTAGATGTGGTGCAATTACCGTCTGCATTGGACCTATCCCCTTGTTCCACCCCCTGGGATGTGAGGGGAGCAGTGAGCAGCAGCGATGGCCACGCTTTGGAATCATTTTGATGTTTTAAAATAAAAATACTATTGATAGTCACACACAAACTAGATGTGGTGCAATTACCCTCCACATTTGACCTATCCCCTGGTTCCACCCCCTGGGATGTGAGGGGAGCAGTGAGCAGCAGCAATTGCCACACTCAGTAATCATTTTGGTGATTGAAAGTAAAAGTACCACTGATAGTCACACACAAACTAGATGTGGTGAAATTGCCCTCTGCATTTGACCCATCCCCTGGTTCCACCCCCTGGGAGGTGAGGGGAGCAGTGAGCAGTAGCGGTGGCCACACTCAGGAATCAGTTGGGTGATTGGAAGTAGAAGTACCACTGATAGTCACACACACACACTAGGTGTGGTGAAATTACCTTCTGCATTTGACAGATCCCCTTGTTCCACCCCCTGGGGGGTGAGGGGAGCAGTGAGCAGCAGTGGTGGCCATGCTTAGGAATAATTTTGATGTTTTAAAGTAAAAGTACTACTGATAGTCACACACAAACTAGATGTGGTGCAATTACCCTCTGCATTTGACCCATCCCCTGGTTCCACCCCCTGGGATGTGAGAGGAGCAGTGAGCAGCAGCAATTGCCACACTCAGTAATCATTTTGGTGATTGAAAGTAAAAGTACCACTGAAAGTCACACACAAACTAGATGTTGTGAAATTTCCCTCTGCATTTGACCCATCCCCTGGTTCCACCCACTGGGAGGTGAGGGGAGCAGTGAGCAGCAGCGGTGGCCACGCTTAGAATCATTTTGATGTTTTAAAGTAAAAGTACTACTGATAGTCACACACAAACTAGATGTGGTGCAATTACCCTCTGCATTTGACCCATCCCCTGGGAGGTGAGGAGAGCAGTGAGCAGAACCAGTGGTGGCCGCGCTTGGGAATCATTTGGTAGGTCGTGAGTTCAAACCCCGGCCGAGTCATACCAAAGACTATAAAAATGGGACCCATTGCCTCCCTGCTTGGCACTTAGACTTAGACAAACTTTAATAATCCACAAGGGAAATTGTTCAACATGGGATGGGCTTCTTGGGCACCGGCACTATGCAGGATGTTTTCCATAGCACTGGTATCCGTTCTAGCTTCAGACTCAGGTTGAAGATGTAATTCAGGATCTCAGTCAGCTGAGCAGCACTAGTCTTCAGGACCCAGGGCTTGACTCGGTCAAGGCCTGCTGACTTGGCTGACTTGACTCTGTCCAGCTGTCCGCTCACATGTCCAGGTGTCAGACACACCGGACTGGCTTTCTCAGTGAGGGACACTGGTGGCAGGTAACAGAGAAGGAGTTTGTGTTTTGATGTTCAGGGGAGGTGTGAAGACAGGAGTTGTGGGGGGTGCGCCAGTAATGGGTGCATTGCTAAATCTATTGAAGAACAAATTCAGCTTGTTGGCTCTGTCTTCACCCCCATCCATCAGTTTGGCTTTGTTTTTGAAGCCTGTGATGGCATTCATGCCTTTCCACACATCACAAGTGTTGACCTGCTGGAGTTTAGCCTCTAGCTTCCTCCTGTAGGCATCTTCCCTTCTAAAGTAAAAAGAAGAAATTCAAAGGAGCTACTGTGATATGCTGCCACTCATTCAGGCGCACCAGCATCAAGGGTTGGAATTGGGGGTTAAATCACCAAAATGGTTCCTGAGCGCAGCCACCACTGCTGCAGCTCACTGCTCCCCTCACCTCCCAGGGGGTGGAACAAGGGGATGGGTCAAATGCAGAGTATTATTTCACCACACCTCGTGTGTGCGTGAGTCTCGACTATGAGTGGTAATTTAACTAACTTTTTATTGGTGTGATGGTCAATAATAAATGTTATATACAGTGTAACCTTGATTCATGAACTTAATTGGTTCTTCATCATGGTTGGCCAACCAAAGACTTATTATAGTGAAACAGCGTTTCTGATAAGAATTAATCTAAACATGAATAATTTAGTTCAAGCCTCAACAAAAGTCAAAAAATGTATAACATTTATAAACAGCATGATCGTATTGTAAGACAATTTTTCGTTGCTTTGTTGGTTAGGCCTGGTGTGAGGCGTAGCACTATTATTGTGAAGCCTCCAACCGGGCATGTGTGATTGCTATGAGAAAAGAGTTGGCATGTTTTGAAGAAAATCTCAGATAAACGTGACTTTAGATTTCTTCTCTACCATCTTTGTTTCTGCTCAGGTTGTATTTCATCCTTCCAAAGTAGTTTGAGTATCAATCTATATTTTTTATGTTATTATTGCACTTAACTGTAATCCAAACATGGACGTGAAGCTTCTCCTCACTCCAAGCAGCAATGCCCACTGGCAAAGATGTTGTCTCACGGCGATTGAAGGTAAAATTGTGTTGTCTTGTCCAGAGAACGACTTGCCATGGTTTTGGATCTGAGATTTTCATCAGGTCCCCCTTTCTTTGCGCAGTTCTGCTGGCAATTTTGGAGACCTCAACAGTAACTGAACGCCATGACACATTTACCCAAACTACGAACGGACTGAGGGTCAAAAAATTTCAGACCCCTCATGTTGAAAAATGATAAGTGTCATAACCTCCTTACACGTGCTTCGATATTCCCAAACGTTTTGATGGCGGGTCAGGACGTCGGGTTGGATTAAGACCGCAAATGTCATGCATGCCGGCCGACTTGCGTAAACCGCGCCGCGCAAATGTTTATTTTGCTAAGAAAGTATATATTTGTTTTAGTATTTAAAAATATAAAAAATATTTCAGTGTGTGTAGAAGTATTTTCTGAGCACATTCCACATTACCAACATTAATAACTGATATGAACTGTTCCTATTGTTTACATCCCTAATTGTATCATTTCCTGTGTGCTTTTAAACAGTCAGCTGCTGAAAGATCCTCAGGTTCTCTTTGCTGGTTATAAAGTTCCTCATCCTCTGGAACACAAGATTGTCATCCGAGTGCAGACAACACCTGACTACAGTCCACAGGTAACAGTGGAACACACACACACACCTGCACACACATGCTACAACCAGACTTATTTTGACAGGAAGCCTTCACAAATGCCATCACTGACCTCATCAGTGAGTTGTCCCTGCTGGAGGAGCGCTTCAGAGTGGCCATCAAGGACAAACAAGAAGGGATTGAGTGACATCACTCCTTCACCTAAAATGTTTTGTTTTTGTAAATAAAGACTTTCACATCGTCTTTAGTGTCCCGCAGAGTGTATGACTGAAACTTTGTTTAGCATTGAGCATTGTCACTACCCGGTCAGCACCGGAAGACCACGCCACTTCCTGTCCACTTGTTTTACAGCAGTTATGGTCATGCACGCCGTCACAGTTACCATTGTTTTCTTTGTCATTTTTATTTCATTAACAATATGATGTACAAAACAAACGTTCTTTAAGAATACAGTATTTTTGAAACCGTACCGAAACCTGAACGATGTGCTCAGCAAAGAAGAAATACATCTTTTTCACTTCTTTACATCATTTCTAAACTGATGATTTAAAAGCGTACATTTTGGTAGGTCTGCAGGTGTTGATTTTTATGTTCATCATTAAAAAAAAAAAAAAAATTCAAAAATAAATAACTTGATGGGAGTCAGTGGCGCCCCTTGCGCCATTCATTGTAATGATAGATGAGTGGAAGTGGTTGAAATTGCGGCGATTTTTGTTAAATCTTCATCTTGTTTGGTTTTATTGTTTGTTACTACTAGATAAAGTTATTGTTTTTATTCAAAACAAAACATTTAACTATCACAGCACGTGATGTTGCAATAGACTGCCAGAAAGGCAGTGACGGAAGTCTCTGGGGTAGTGACAAGCATCGTGAACCTGTCATTCTCAAACTGAGGTACCCAACTAGTGGTACCCCAAAGAATCACTTGATTGAAGTACAATGTTACATTTTCCTACATTCCAACAGTTTTACTATTCAAACTGTGTAATGTGGCCAAAAATATAAAATCTACTTGTTAAATAAAACCTCTGCCTTGTTTTTAATAAATTCTTAGGTCTACTACGCTACTAGATTTTAATGTGGGTCATTATTGTGGTACTTTGAGACCTAAGTATTTATGAGATGGTAAGATCGACAACAAATGGTTTCTACCGTCACGTAATACAGAAGTTTTTTTTAATTTTTTAAATGGCTGTTCAAAGCCACTGAGTCGATGAAAAATGTCTGAAAGCGCCGCATGCTGCTTGAGGGACAGAAGGGAAAACATTTCAGGCCTTGCTGGAAGTCTGCGGAGATTCAATGTAGCTTTTCATCAATGGAACCCTCTTAAAATACTTCTTTACTACTAGCACTAAACAATCAGTTTAGTTTGCCGCGCTTCAGATCCCCCGATGACGTTTTGTTTCTTTTAAAACAGCCACTAAAATTACAATCACAGCCTGCTGCTGGTCACATGATCAATTATGAGGGGGGTGTGTGCAGAAGTCAGTCTCTGTCAGCTTCCATAGCTCTCTGCATCTTCTCTACCATCCATGGAGGCACAGTGAAGGGCTTCATCTCGTCCATCTTGATGTCTGGACAGGCACTGCACACACACACACACACATTCAGCGCATGCAGGTTACCATAGTGACGTCAAAACTCACTTGTACTCATCACTGCGAGACAGATCCTGGATGTCCTCCTCAATCAGCAGGTAGGCCTGACCAATCAATTACATATTGTAGGATCCTCAACCATTCTGACTGTTGTCATGGTAACTAGAGCTTAATCTCACCATCTTCCCTCCTGTCGCCCTCATGTGGTGACGCTCGGCCAGCCACTGCTTGTCCTTTGTGTCCGCTGCATACTGGCACAGACACACACACACACACACACACTATGGTCATGTGTAACAACTACTCATTCTCAACGTGTTACCATGACAGCAAATATGTAGCCATTGTGGCAGCTGAGGTCACGGTGTGTGTTTACCTTAAACAGGTCAGCATGTTTGATATATATCCGTCCTCTGGTCCCGCCCATCCCGAGTGCCCTGCACAGTAACACCACCACACGTGAAGTAACACACTTGATTATGCTTTGATGATGGCCACAGCTTGACCCTGGAACAGACTATTTCTATTCATATGGTTAGTTGTCATGCTTTACTATTAAGACTACACTTCTTTTTACACTTGTACGACACTTAAAATTGTTAAAATAAGACTTGAAAAAATTACATGTACACTTGATAAAGCTTTTACAATGGCCACAGCTTGACCATCCATTTTCTACCGCTTATTCCCTTTTGGGGTTGCGGGGGGCGCTGGCGCCTATCTCAGCTACAATCAGGCGGAAGGCAGGGTACACCCAGGACAAGTCGCCACCTCATCGCAGAGCCAACACAGAGACAGACAACATTCACACTCACATTCACACACTAGGGCCAATTTAGTGTTGCCAATCAACCTATCCCCAGGTGCATGTCTTTGGAAGTGGGAGGAAGCTCCTCCCGGAGTACCCGGAGGGATCCCACGCATTCACGGGGAGAACTTGACCATGGAATGGATTATTTCTATTCACATGTTTTGTCATGTATAACAATTATACATCGGTTCATTTCTTTTTACTTTTGTACAACACTTTATATTAAAATGTGACTTGAAAATACTTGTACACTTAAGAATCTCTATTAACATGTTTTATTCTGATGTTTAACTACTATACACTGCTTAACTTCTTTTTACACTTGTGTGACACTTAAATGTTAAAATGTGACAGCCTGTACACTTAAAGCTTTTATGATGGCCACAGTTTGACCTTGGAACAGACAATTGTATTTACACAAATTTTGTTTGTTATTTTTGACTATTATACACTGCTTTATTTCTTTTCACATGTGTGTGACACCTTAAGAATTTTAAAATGTGACTTAAAAATCTCACGTATGCTTAATAAAGCTTTTGTGATGGGCAAAGTTTGACCCTGGAACGGACTATTTCTATTCAAACCATGTTTAGTTGTTATGTTTAACTATTATACACTGCATCACTTATTTTTACACTTGTGTGACACTTGAAAATGTTCAAATGTGACAACACTTAGCTTTTATGATGGCCACAGTTTGACCATGGAACAGACATTTTTATTTACACTATGATTAGTTGTTATGTTTCACTGTTATACACTGCTTCACTTCTCTTCACACTTGTGTGACACCTTAAGAATCATAGAACGTGACTCAAAAATGACATGTACACTTAAGGGGGAAAACTGCATTTTTTGGGGGAATTTTGCCTATTGTTCACAATCATGAGAGACAAGAAGACAAAAGGTTTTTCTAGTCTAACATGTAAAAATTGGCTTGTTCTTGGTGGCTTGTAATGCAGTTAATGAGAGCAAGCCATTCTGCCTTTAAATCACGTTTTAAAATGCATCCAAAAAACACTAACAATACTTCATATACATTCCGTAACTCGTATAAACCAAGTTGTAGCAAAATTGTTATTGTAAGAGCTAACACTGAGGAAATGTTTTTCTAGCGTAGTAACATATCGCCATGCTATATGTATTGATTAACGTGGACCCCGAATTAAACAAGTTGAAAAACGTATTCGGGTGTTACCATTTAGTGGTCAACTGTATGGAATATATACTGTACTGCGCAATCCATCCATCCATCCATTTTCTATCGCTTATTCCCTTTGGGGTGGCGGGGGCCGCTGGTGCTTATCTTAGCTACAATCGGGCGGAAAGCAGCGTACACCCTGGACAAGTCGCCACCTCATCACAGCGCCAACACAGATAGACAACATTCACACTCACACTCCCACACTAGGGCCAATTTAGTGTTGCCAATCAACCTATCCCCAGGTGCAGGTCTTTGGAGGTGGGAGGAAGCCGGAGTACCCGGAGGGAACCCACACATTCACAGGGAGGACATGCAAACTCCACACAGAAAGATCCCGAGCCCGGGATTGAACCCTGACTACTCAGGACCTTCGTATTGCGAGGCAGACGCACTAACCCCTCTTCCACCGTGAAGCCTCACACTTGAAACAGATTATTTGTATTCATCAATTTTGTTATGTTTTACTACTTCTTTTTATATTTGTAACACACATTAAGACTCATAGAATTTGACTCAGAAATGACATGTAGGTACACTTAAAGTTTTAAATGACCACAGCTTGACCCTGGAACAGATTGTTTCCATTCATTTATGTTATATTTAACGATTATGCATTGTTTCATTTGTTTTTACACTTGTATGACACTTAAAAATGTTAAAATATGACTTAAAAAAAATGACGTGCACTTAATAAACCATTTATGACGACCGCGGCTTGTCCCTGGAACATTTCTATTTCCTTGACTTGCTACTGGTATAAATTGTTTGCCTGGGCAAACAAACGGGAATTTTTGATTGACTGATTGATTGATACTTTTATCAGTAGATTGCACAGTACAGTACATATTCCGTACAATTCACCACTAAATGGTAACACCCGAATAAGTTTTTCAACTTGTTTAAGTCGGGGTCCACGTTAATCAATTCATGGTAATGATGTGTGTGTAGTGATGACGTTCCCTACCTTCCGTCAATCATGTCATGAGACACCATGTGACGTTGATTTGACTCACTTGTTGGCTCTGGAGCCCAGAACGAACGTGCTGCCTTCACTCAGCCTGGACGGGTCCCACTGAGTAAAAACAATCAATAAGCTGAGGTGCGCTAGCATTTTAGCTCCTCCTCCTGGTCAAACACTCACCTTAGGTCCTTCTCTCTTGATGGCTTCAGACTTGACCTTGTTGCTGAGGACATAAAAGAGTGTCAGGTCCTTCCTAGCATCACGGGACAAAAGCTCTTCAGCAGCGATACTCACTGACTGGAAACGGTCAAAGAACGATCCGACGCGGCTGCACCGCCGCTACGGTTTTTCCTCTGAGGAGACAACAATCAGAGCCGAGTGGTCCACCGACTACATGAAGGGCCGCTTACCTTTTTGGGTACGGGGCTTCCTCTCTGGCTGCAGGCGTCTTCTCTGGACCTCTGACAGAGCGGGAACACCAATCGCACGTCAGACACGTCTAGAGGAGCTACGACCGCGCACGCGATGTCCTACCTTGATGCCCACCTCTGAGCCGGACTTCTTCACGTCACTATCCGGAAACAACTGTTTGGCCTGCGACGGGATCGCGGATCACCATGGCAACCCCAGAGAGAACAACACAACGACAAGAACGGGTTCAAAAGCATTATGGGATATTTGGCGTTGTCGCGGCATTGTTCTTACGTGTTCCAGAACATTTCTGCAGGCCTCCTTTATCAGCTGATCAGTCTGGACCTCTTCTCCAACGTTCTCCTTGACGTTTTCCGCAGCTTTTTCAAAGAACTAGAAGCAGTAGAACCCTAATAAGAACCACGCACACGCGCGCACATGCAAAAACCACTGACCTTTTGGTATTTCCTGAACACAGCCATGATGTCATCATTGAAGCTGGGCTGTAGGACCGCCCTCAGAAGGTCCATGGACACCTGGGGGTCTGTGTAACTACACACACACACACACACACACAAATTGAAAATGTCTACCTCTTTAGGACCACCCTTTCTAGATATATAAAGATTTGTATTTACAACATTAATAATATATACATACTTTGAAAATATAAAAAAAGTAGGCTTTTAAAAAAAAATTGTAATTGTTTTAATCATTATTTACTTCAAATTATTACGGTATGTCTCAATATACATGTTTATTTTTTATTTTTTTCATTAAATTTGGCCAAAGGGGGCGCATTTCCATTTCTTACACACACTTGTTGTTTCATTTGTTGACCAGAGGGGGAACACTTTTATAACCGACCCATGGTAAATTTGAAAAATCCTTCCTTTTTGGGACCAACCTAATTTTGATAGATTTCACAACTCGGGTGTGCAAATGAGATCTCCATTTTTTGTTTTTTGTAATGTGCTTAAGGCCGATGACAAAATAGTCACAGACCACCGATGGCCCCTGTTCCGCATTTTAGCCAACCCAGCTGTAGGATAGGATAGGTCTTTATTGTCATTGCACAAGTACAACAAAACTTTGTTTTCAGCACAAACCTGTTCAAGATTAGACAAACAAACAGTGTACAGGGCTACAGAACAAGAACGCTGATGGGTCGCCATAAGGCGCCCCGTAAAAGATGGGAAAAAGGTTAACGCTGGGGAAGGATGAGTAAAAAAATACAACCCAGACTGGGCTCCTAAGGGGGCCCAGTCTGGAGTGGGAAAAAACCTCCATAGCAAAGCACATATACATATTACAACATACATCTCGAGATATCTAGTAACAGAGGGAAGGTAGTTCAAGGTCATGGTGGTAGGCCGCAGCTCTCAGGCGCTGACCATCCATTCATCACCCCTATGGGATTTGCGTCGAGGGCGTTGGGTTGGTGGGGATGAGGTGTGTATGTGTGGCGTATATTTTTGTGGATGTGTGTGTGCGTGTGTGTGTGTGTAAACCCGTAGTGTGTCTCTGTTCTGCGGCCTTGATGTATTGCAGTCGCTAATCCAAAGTAAACAACAACAGGTGTGTGTCCGTGAAAGACAAAAAGGGAGTTTGTTGTGTCTTCGCTGCGCTATTCTTCGGGAGAGTCTCGAAGCCAGGGAAACAATCCAAGTTAGAATGATTTTTATGCGAGTGAAAATAAAATTTGCTTTTCACTCTAAATTGTCTATGACTGGTCCTCAAAACTACAGGGTAGACAGTCCGATGTAATCCACAGTTCTTCCCGCATCCTCCAATCATTTGTGGCAGCTTTGGAGTAATTTGAAGACTGCCATCAATTTCCAATTTGTCAAAAAACCAGAACAACGCTTACTCCAATCAGCAGATGTCATAATTCCGAATAGGTGGATATCTTCACGTCCTCGACAGATAAGGGTCGCCAGGCATGCAGCCCTTCTTCTCCCAAGAGTCCGTCGTGTGTCTAGCAACAACCGCTTCATCACGACACCAGGTTCCCCCAAACCCAAGATCTTGTCAATTTTGTTGAGGTCAGTTAAATAGTTCCAATGTTTAGATTTGGAGAGCAGTGCAAAAAGAGGCAACAAGAAAGTTAAGACAAGACAAAACAAAGAAGCAAGCAGGAGAGATAAGGGAGAGGAAAGGGGAGCGTCCACCCTCGATGAGTGCCTGAGAGAAATGACTGTTAATGGCCACTATAGTCTTAGTGCCGTAGTGTATTTGTTCATCCTATGTGCACATACGGGTTGTCTTAGGTCAGCATCGGAAGTCGTAAAATCAGCTATTCACCTGGCGGATTTTTTTCGGGGATGAATAGGGAAATCCTTCGAAGCTGCTGCCTGGTTTTGTCATGTATTGCTGCCTTTGCATCTGTCAATGTTTACCTTTGTATGCACATTAAATCAAGAAAAAATCCTGACTTTGGAGCAAATTTTCACGAATTTTAATATTTGGTTCTGTATTAGATGCAACAGTTTTCCGTAAAGGGACCATGATTCCGGTCCTAACTTGTTTACCGGTCCTCATAAGGAAGGTACTTTTCTCTTAATGTCTCACAAACGGTAGGAATACAAGAGAACACAGTAAATGTAGGAGAAGCCAACGGAGGCAGTAGAATGTCAACTTAAATCAGTTCTGACCTGACTGTCATTTGTGATCGTCTTCCCCTCCTGTGGACGTGTCTGTGTTTGATCATCAGGTTCCATGGGTTCTAGAAGAACACACAGACAACTAAAGACCAGCTAACACGATTAAAAAAAAAACTACGTCTCCATTCGTTACCGGGTTGTGTTCCCGGCCGTCCTGCTGCATCCAGTCCCGGTCTCCCTCTCCACGGTGGGCTCCCATCGAACCAACTAGCTAAACTAACAACAGCTCAACAAGCTAAAGTAGTCTCAAATGTCACCATATAACGTGTCCAACGAACTGGAAACCCAGTATTAATTGCGTGAGTAAGGGCGGTCAGGTCGAAGCTAAACAAAACATTTAATGACTCACTTTTTGACGTGGGTCAGGTTCATTTGTTGTCGAATTATTCCGGTTTCCGGTCACTTCAGATTAAAAGTCTATTGTTTTGAGGCTACCGATTTCCAGACCATCCACATTTACAAATACGTTGGTACAACATAGGATTGTGCTATTTAAGTCAATGTATGTTTTGGTTATTGAATTTTAATTTTAGGGATGGGAATTGACTAACAAAAGCCATTGGTTTGTTTGAATTTTATTTTGAAACACAAAAATAAATTTGAAAGACAAAAAAAATGCCTCCATTTTCAGTGCTAAAGAGCAAATGCTGAGTTAGATTTTTATTTCAAATGTCATATAACAAACATTAAAATTAGCAGTCAGCAGAAACAAAAAACCTGACAAAAACGATGTTTTTCCATATATAGACACCGGAAACGGAAGTTGGTATTCATAGACAAAACCGCGAACCGACCTATTATATCCCGCGTTTATATGTAAAACCTTTTACAAAAAAAACGGGATACAGTTGTATTATTATTTTTTAAAACATTGTTTTGTTTCTACTGAATGGTGGTTAAAATGTTTGAAATTAAATACAAAATAATACATTTGTTTTTTTCTATGTAAAATTGAACTAAACCACTGGTTTGTTTCTTTAAATACCGTTGATGAAAATACAATTTAATGACCAAAACATACACTGACCCATTTGCAGCCCGTGGCTCACTTTTTTTTATTTAACAATGGCCAATTGTAGAATCAAAAGTAAAAAAAAAAAAAAAGAAAGAAAATGTAAGAAAAATAAAGAAAAAAAGGCACCATGTAAATAAATAGCTTAAAAATATTCCAAAAATATTTAAATTGCCGCAACCTTTAATTTTTCAGTATGCAGTGTAAAAAAGTTTGGACACCCATGAATTAGTACAGTGAATTAAAAAAAAATATGTATCGGAGTCTATACACAGCACTTACATTGGAGACAACACAAGTCAACCATTCTTATGTTTCTTCTTTTAATCAATATTTAGTCCATTTCTCATGAGTTTGGAGTACCTTGCAAGCACTCTTGTGTTGATACTGCATGTGGTGCAAGTTCTTCCAAAACAACTTTCAAAATTCAGCCAAAAGATAACAGGCATGAATGTTGAATATATCTTTACTGAGCGTGAAACTGCATTGTGTGTGTCGGCAAGACATAAAACAGAGCATATTTACATTCTCCAGCCTGCGTTTGTTCATATTTACAAAAGTTCTGCTTGCTAGAATTCACAATTGCAAGGATAAATTGAACAAAAAAAGATGCTGATTGCAGCTGCAATTCTTGTGTTGGTATTAAAAATCACAATAAACAGACTTTTACAGAACTATAATTTAAAACAATCATCTGTATTCCATAACATTTAAATAACTGACATCTCCTCAAAACGATAAGCATTTTAAATGTTTTATGATACATGTTTCCCTTTACACAGCCTGCATATCCAAACTTCATTTACACATTAAGGTAATAGTCTGTGTTCATTCATCAAAAAGACACTTTTACAAATGTGGTTGGAAAAGGTCCATTGATTTGTTTTGTTTTAGCAAAATTTAAACTTAACACAAAAATTGAAAGCCAGCAAAGATCCAAACAAAGAAAACAACCCAACTACTCACAGAAGCAGGAGTCAACCTAAAATAAAACAGACACACAATCAACCATTTGTTCAAATAATGGCAATAGTGTTTTGCATATTGTTCAGCTCTACTCATCGGAAATGAAAACAAGGAGATTTCTGCTCCAAAAGCGAAGATTCAAGCAGGAAAATATTTAAGAAAAAAGTTTCATGCACTAAGAAGCCTACATGACACACGTAGTATGAAATCAACGAAAGCAAAGGTGCTGGATTGACTTCAGCATTAGTGTAAAGGCAGACACACTACTACTTGAACATACATATATATACTTTTTTTAATAACACTTTGGTTTAGTTTAGAAGAAATTATTGTAAACAGTACAATGCAGAAAACATGTCTCTTTAAAAATGTTAAATTTAAATCAAACAAAATGCATGGATGGGAAGTTGAAATGACATCAACAGACTTGAGATCAGTTTCACTGTACAATATCTACACGGCGGCCAGCAGGCGCCTGATTGGGACCAATCACAGCAAAGAACACCAGAGGCATCGATTGGGAAGAGCCTGTCCCAATAATTGAAAACAGGTCACAAGATCTTTCTAGGGTAAAGACATTATCTATCTTATTGTGTGACATCACATATGAATATAAAACACAAACTGTTCTGTATTCAGCTAAATTCATGTTCAACAATTTGATTAGGTTTTAAAAGTCCACACAAAGAAGCAGCTCCTGCTGCTCCAAGAGTTGTCTGTGATGTCAAAGCGTGTTTCTGACTCCTCCGCATGCCGATTTCTAACGCTTAATTGAACAGGAGGCGGGAACTGAAGCCACCGGTTCTGAGAGTCCAAAAGGGTGACAAACAAAGAAGATAGCTGCCTTATCGACCAATCCCCAAGCGGCGTCTGTGAGGGGACCAATGAGAGGTCTTCCTGTGACGTCACAAGTGGGATGTTTATTATTGCTGCAACAGAACGGTCCAAACGTGCGGATGTCAGAGCTTCGACCAATCACAACACAAGGGTACGATATGGGTAAGTGACAAAGGCGGAGGGTGCTACAGATGCTGGTGAGGGAAAAAGTGAAAGAATGGAGTCACAAAGCAAGCCACACCTTCTTTATACAGTGGCTATCTTGTCTTGTGGACTGCTGCTGCTGCTGCTGTTGTTGTTGTTGTTGTCATGGCTACCTGGTGAAATCACCGTGCTCTGCATCCTGTCAGCAGGTTTGGGGGCAGAGTCTCTATCGCCTGCAGCTGTGTGGGCGGGGCCAGGAGAGGATAAAGAGGAGGACGTACGTAAGGAAGAGGGGCGGTATGCGGCCAGCAGTTCGGCTAGACGCTCTGGCGTCGGACCCCACTTCGTGAAGCCGGCATCGTTCTGCAGGAAGAGTACTGCAGTACCATGGACCGCCCTGTAGTACATCTCCTCCCTGCAAGTACACACACATGAACATTACTGTCAAAAAATAGTAGCATACAATAGTACAGTAGTGGCACAAGAGTCTCTAGAACCTCTTGCAGATGTGTTGACTCCCAGAGCGATACTCGTGCTCATAGGCCGGGACGCTCATCTGATGACGAAGGAATCGACTTCCCTCCATGCGGCTCAAGGCCGGGGTGACAGGGTCGCGCCATTCAGGAACAAAGACTATGAAGGACAGAGGCTCAGTGGACTTGTCCAAAAGCTCCTGAGTACGACAAGATTTATAAGACGGTTACAGAGCAGCAAAAAAACCCATAGATGAGCATGTCATTACACATGCAAACCAAAAGTTTGAATAGACTTTGTGAAATGTAGGTATAATATTTAAAGAATGCCCTTTTTTCAATCCAATTCCCATAACTTCCTCCGTCTCAAAACTGATGCCCATAATAACTTATTCATATGCATAATTTTCCTAAATGCAGATTGAAGTGTTTTATGCACACTAGGGAGGTAAGAGTCAAACGAAGGTGAATGTAAGAAAAGTGTATATGTAGATTTGTCCTGACACATAAGACAGCATCTTCAACGCTGATAAATCGCTTGTAGTCCAACGTCAACATTTCCATAATGAAATCAGAAATCACTTAAGTCCTTTTAAAAATGTATAAAATTATATTTAAAAAAACACAATGTTAATCAATCTGATAAAAGAAAATAGAGAAACTCCAACTCTTACCCAATCACAACTTTACAATACTGAACATAAAATTTACAAAGCAATTAAGAGAACATACAAATACTTATTAATTTAGGGCTGTGAATTAAAATGTTTAATCGTGATCAATCGCAGTTTGTTCTTCATTAATTGCAGATAAATATAATTTTTCAGAAATAATAAGTGTACCCTGGACAGATAATTTTCAAGTTTTAAAACCATGAACGGACAATTAATTTGCTTTAATTAAATAATTTAAAATTATGCTTTTTTACACAAAAGGACATAAACACCCTTTCAAAGAGAACTAAAAAATTATACCTGCAGTGCGTTGGTGGCTTGCCAGATTTTGTATTGTGTAGAAATATATAATTTGTATTCCTCATGTAGAAGCACTTGCAATAAAATAAGCAACACTATAATTAGATACAAGTTTTACACATTAGTAACACAAAATGTGGATTGTTACGCTCATGCTTTGATAGTCAAATATGTTTGGTAATGTACAATGTGATATTTCTACCAGAATAAATACTTTTGATATTCTATATATTACATGTACAAGATAATCATATTTACTTTGCTGCATGACAATTTAACCTTCTGTATTTATTAATATAATTTAATATTCAGCCTGTTAAACATTCCGCAATTGCAGATTATCAATTAGAACAGGTTATAAAAGAATATACCATAGCTATGGTAATACTGTGGAGTGAACTGTAATTACCTGATGTAGGCTGCAGAGTGCAGTAGAAGGTATGGCTGCAGTATTAGACATTGTCATAGTGGGAGCCAAGAAGAGAAAGTTTTCCAGGAGCCATTGTGTGTGTGTGTGTGTGTGAGACCCTTCTACTTATTGAGTTTGACAGTGCTATTTGAGAACATAAATAAAAGTCTGACTTGGTCGAAGACAATCAACTGCCATCATATCGCCGCCGCTGTTACAATGTACTTATTTTGAATCCACCAGAAAACATTTATTTAGACAGAAATATCACAGAATAACATTACAAAATGTCTTTGACACACATGATAGACTACTTTTTGTAGTTTTGTTAGTTAGACCGGATCTGTAGCATAGCGCTATCCTTTTTGAAGCCGGATGTGTGTGATGGGTATAAGAATATATATTTTGATGAAAGTCTCTGATTAAAGTCACTTTAGACTTCCTCTTTACAGTCTTTTTCTGCTGAGTTTTTAATCCATTGTACTAAAGCAGTTTGAGTAACAATCTACAATTAACTGTAATGTGTGAGGTTCTTTTTGCAAGCAGCAAAGCTCGCCAGCAGCATTTGTTCCAATGATGTCTCATGGCAAGTAAAGATAAAATTGTCTTGTCCTTAGAACTTGCAATGGCTTTGGACCTGAGACTTCTATAATGTCCCGCTTTCTTTGTGCCTTTCTAATCCCCATTTGCCCCGCTTGTGGCTCCACAGTAACGGGACACCATTAAGCTACTGAACAGGCATAGGATGAAAAAGGAGTCAAGGTGTATGGAAGTTAAAAAAGAGCACCATAGTCGTGTCTACACAACTATGATGCACCAAAGGACAGCTAAATAAAGTGGAAAAGGGAACGGTCGGCGGCTCACAATAAAACAAAACGACAAACACGCATAAGCTGTGTGCTCTCTAACACTATATTATTTTTGACAACAAATGAATTGCAGCCATAGTCCGGTGGTTGGGGACCACTGGTGTAGCCTACATAAAGTGTGGAGTTACATTGATTTATTTCCTACACTCTCTGAAGGCAATGTGATAAGGGAACCCCTATCTATTTTTTCCTAAGCTGTCAGTCATAATGACACACAAGCGAGACTCAGGCCAAAAATCTGAATTAGAATTTTTTTTTTTTAATCTAAATCTGAAAAAGGAAAGATTTAAACTAAAAAAAATTCGAACTAAAATTAATAAAACAAACAAACAAACAAAAAAATATCAAAATATATGAAAGTGGAAAAAATAAAATCAAGCGTTTCATCGAAATAATTATAACAGTTAATAATAATTATTTTCAACCTAAAAAAAATCTGTGCACTTAATTTTATTTTGAATACACTTTTCAAAATTCAACATCAACAATTTGGCCCTAATTTAGCGCCATACTCTGCCCACTGAGATAAAGATTGTAAATGGCTGACAAGCTGGTTCACTCTTGGGCTGGACGTTTAAACCAATTTTTATCTCGATTTCAGCTTCTCACGATCACAAAAATATTATATGTGCAGCACAACGTGCAATAAAATTCTTGGGCTTGTAACGGTGAAATGGATGAGTGAGCATATTAGTGAAAAAAAAGCACATCTACAAACCCCGTTTCCATATGAGTTGAGTAATTGTGGTAGACGTAAATATACACGGAATACAATGATTTGCAAATCCTTTTCAACCCATATTCAGTTTAATATGCTACAAAGACAACATACAGTATTTGATGTTCAAACAGATAAACTTTTTTTTGCCAACACGTGACAAAGTTGGGAAAGGTGGCAATAAATACTGATAAAGTTGAGAAGTTCTCATCAAATACTTATTTGGAACATCCCACAGGTGTGCAGGCTAATTGGGAACAGGTGTGTGCCATGATTGGGTATAAAAGCAGCTTCCATGAAATGCTAAGTAATTCACAAACAAGGATGGGGCGAGGGTCACCAATTTGTAAGCAAATTGTCGAACAGTTTTAGAACAACATTTCTCAACGAGCTATTGCAAGGAATTTAGGGATTTTACCTTCTACGGTCCGTAAAATCAAAGGGTTCAGAGAATCTGGAGAAATCACTGCATGTAAGCGATCATATTACTGACCGTTGATCCCTCAGGTAGGGGTGTAATGGTACGTGTATTTGTTTTGAACCGATTCGGTATGGGGGTTTCGGTCGGTTCGAGGGGGAACCGAACGACACGGACATATTAAGTAGCGCACGTTTTGTAAACAATGTACACCGAGGCACTAGCGGTGCAACGGATCAACATTGATCCGTGATCCGTTCGGATCAATATCTTCGGTTCGGAACACACGTGATCCGCGGTCTGATTTATGGAAAAGAAAAAAAAAAAAAAAAAAAAAAAAAAAAGTTGTTCGCACAGCGTGGTAATGGCGAGCGGAGTAACGGAGGAACTTGAACGCTCCGTGCCATTTAATCGGTGTGTTTATAAGTGCGGACTCCATCGTGCAAAACGAGGGTTTTAAACACATGCTGAAAGTGCTTCAGCCACATTACGACATCCCGTCGTGCACCAACTTCAACGATAAGATTGTGCCAGATTTTTATGAGCAAGAGAAGAAAAAAGTTGTGGACGAACTATCCCGAGCGACATCTGTTGAGCTCACGAGAGAAGGGTGGCGGTCCAGGGGAACTATGTGACCATAAGTGCTCATTTCATCACAGCAGAGTGGGAGATGAGAAGACAAGCCCCCTCTACGAGAGTCACCTTGCGCAGGTACTGACACAAGCAACAGAGGAAATGTGGCACTGTTTTTCATTAATTATGTTAAAAAGAAGATATTATGCCTTGTGCACTTGAACTAGAAATTATATATTTTAATTTAACAATTTAAAAGTGTTACAAAACAAAACGGCAAAACTTCTGTTTATGTGTCTTGTCTTTTTTTTTTTTTTTTTTTGCTGATCCGAAAAAAATTATCCAATCCGTGAGTTTTATGATCCGTTGCACCCCTACGAGGCACCATGAATTGATTTACGTGGACCCCGACTTAAAACAGGTTGAAATACTTATCGGGGTGTTACCATTTAGTGGTCAATTGTACAGAATATGTACTGTACTGTGCAATCTACTAATAAAAGTTTCAATCAATCAAAAAAACAACAACACACGGCATGCTAGCAACGACTGGGCTATGATGGACTGACCATACCTCCTCTTTTCACCGGACATGTCCTCTTTTGCGGGGCTGTCCGGGTGGAGTTTCTTAAATGCCTCAAATGTCCGGCATTTTAAGTTAGGGTTGCGTGTATTTTCAATGTAGGTTCAAGGTTAAGAAGGGGTTCAAAACAAGACAATTTGTGCACACAGCAGCATTCGTGAGGGAGGGACAGAGACAGACAGAGCGAGAGAGTTATGATAAACATGCATGCGTCGCCAGGCTCTGATTTAATTTTTTAATATCTATAGCAGGGGTGTCAAAAGTGTGCCCCGGAGGCCATTTGCGGCACACACCTAATGTTCTAAAGGCCCATGGCACATTCTAAAAATACAATTAATATAAACAAAAACATAAACAAAAGTGAAATAAAAAAGCTTAAAGGCTAAATGTAATTTAGAAAAAGTTGTCTAATTAAAAAAAGCTGTTTTTTTTCTTTCAAACTGTCATTGCTCAAAACATATTGAATCAAAATCAATGTTATTATGAATTTTTGACCTATCCGAGTTTCCGATTACTTCACATCAAAAAAAGTTTGGTGGAAGATTTAGCAAATTTGTTAAATAAATAATCAAAAAATGTATATTTTGTTTTTTTTCTTACTGTACCGAAAATGAACCGAACCGTGACCTCTAAACCGAGGTACGTACCGAACCGAAATTTTTGTGTACCGTTACACCCTACCCTCAGGCGGTACTACATCAAAAACCAGACATCAATGTGTAAATGATATCACCACATGGGGCTCAGGAACACTTCATAAAACCACTGTCAGTATCTACATACCAAAGACTATAAAAATGGGACCCATTACCTCCCTGCTTGGTACTCGGCATTAAGGGTTGGAATTGGGGGTTAAATCACCGTAAATGATTCCCGGGCGCGGCACCGCTGCTACCCACTGATCCCCTCACCTCCCAGGGGGTGATCAAGGGTGATGGGTCAAATGCAGAGATTAATTTCGCCACATCTAGTATGTGTGTGACAATCATTGGTACTTTAACTTCATCAACACTGCTGGCTTTGCTGGGCCCAAGATCATCTAAGATGAACTGATGCAAAGTGGAAAAGTGTTCTGTGGTCTGACGAGTCCACATTTCAAATTAAATTTGGAAACTGTGGATGTGGTGTCCCACAAAACAAAGAGGAAAATAACCATCCGAATTTTTATAGGCGCGAAGTTCAAAAGCCAGCATCTGTGATGGTATGGGGGTGTATTAGTGCCCAAGGCATGGGTAACTTACACATCTGTGAAGGCACTATTAATGCTGAATGGTCCATACAGGTTTTGGAGAAACATATGTTGTCATCCAAGCAACGTTATCATGCACGCCCATACTTATTTCAGCAAGACAATGCCAAGCCACGTGTTACAACTGCGTGGTTTCGTAGTAAAAGAGTGCGGGTACTTTCCTGGCCCGCCTGCAGTCCAGAGCTGTCTCCCATCGAAAATGTGTGGCGCATTATGAAGCGTAAAATACGACAGCGAAGACCCCAGACTGTTGGACTAAAGCTCTACATAAAACAAGAATGGAAAATAATTCCACTTTCAAAGCTTCAACAATTAGTTTCCTCAGTGCCCAAACGTTTATTGAGTGTTGTTAAAAAAAAAGGTGTTGTAACACAGTGGTGAACATGCCCTTTCCCAACTACTTAGGCAGGTGTTGCAGCCATGAAATTCTAAGTTAATTATTAAAAAAAAAAAAAAAATCAATTTTATGAGTTTGAACATCAAATATCTTGTTTTTGTAGTGCATTCAACTGAATAAAGGTTGAAAAGGATTTGTAAATCATTGTATTCCGTTTATATTTACATCCAACACAATATCCCAACTCATATGGAAACGGGGTTTGTACTAGAAGTTTGTGATCTCACCATATGGTTTCTACTTTTTGTTTGACGGGGCTAGTATGCCAAGCATGATGAACTTTAAGCGCTTATTGATACATTTACAAAATTATTATGCTTTGAACTAAATTACTGGTCAAAATTGCCCAAATATGTATAAGCGGTAGAAAATGGATGGATGGATGTATTGCACCAATAATTGTGAGGTTTTCTGTATTCAATCAACATTTAAAAAAAAATACTTATGACACAAAAAACACACTGGTGGTAAAATGAGTGTAAAAGGTAAAAAAAAATAAATGAACTTAAAAAAAACTTTAAGCGGGAAACAGAATTGTATTGTTTTGTCATTTTAATTTATTGTTGTTATTATTATTATAATTTTACTTGTTTATTTGTTAGTAAATTATATATGGTTGTTCTTTTAAATTATAATTAAAGTTGAGTTTTGGTGGTACAATAAATAATTGTGTTTTCAAATTGACCAATGATTGTGATTTCAATATCATTTAAAATAATAGTGATTATTTTTTACCATAATTGTACAGTTTTAGTTCTCTCCGTTAATTTCATTTTACCAATGAATAAAGGCGCACAGGTGCTGAGAGCGATGCCGAGTAACCCGTCGTGCACATGGTTTAAAAGCGAGAGAAAGAAAACAGACACGAATATGGCAATTTATTTACGTTATCAAATTAATTTTAATTTGATTAATTGCTTATCTGAACGAGGGTGGGTTTTAGAGCTCATTCGAACATGAGCTCCCTTCGGGCAACCACCCAAATGTGAACTTTAATGTTTTTATCTAAAGGTGAAGGTCCTTGAGCCTCACCTCAAAGTGTGTCACCATGGCATCCATCATTTCTTCACAGAAGGGCGGGTTAGCTTCAAATGAGCCACTGACAGGACAGAAAGACAAGAAAGGCCTGCAAACAAACACCTCAACATTACAAACACACAATACACAGTCACTACATACAGGTGGGTGCACCTCACCCTCGTGATCCAAAGTAGCAGTCACTGTCGGGGAAGGCAGAGCAGAACTGCTTAAAGTAGCAGTTGAGCGGCGATGCGAAACACTCAAAGGACACCCCAAACTGTCGATTCAAGGCCTCAAAGACAGGCACTGGCAGTGCCCCCTGCAGGCCTGTACCCTCATTAGTGGTGCTGCCAAACATCACCTACACACGGACGCACACAAGTCATGAGATATCACAGATTTGGCTGGCAAAGAGTCAGCTGACCTGGTATCTTTTGAGGAGGCACCACACTCTGGACAGGAACTTCTCAAAGCGAGAGTCATCAATGCAGCTGTACCTGTACAACAACTCCTAAACAAAGCAATGTAGTAGTTAACAGACATGTCTTGTCAAGCCTAAAATCTAAACATGTGCTGCATCTATTGTGAACAGTCATGACATCACTACTAACCAGTTTGCTAAAATGACCCCGGTTCACTTTGACCATCTCTCCTTTGAAGCGCAGGCAGGCCACGTCATTCTCGAAATGAAGTTCCACGCGTGGCAGCGGTGGAGACGGCAGCGCCAGGCGTAGCGGGTAACAGTAGACCAAGCGGGACTGTGGCGGTGATGGGCAAGCTTCTGAATACACATGACATGACAGAAGGGTGTCAGCAATTTTGGGACTTGAGGATCTTGCAGCAGCCTCTGGTAGGTGTGTGTGTTGATGAGGATCAATACCAATTAGCTAGTTGTTAGTCAAAATACAATACATATGGACAAGGGTATGTGGCGTAGTCGGCAACGACCTGAAGCAATGGAGGCATTTCTGAGTACTTGACGAGAGCAGCAGAAGGTGGTGTTAATTCAGGGCATACTCTCACTCGGCCATGGCACAATTACTCCTTCTCATGGCCGCTGCTAGCTTTCGCTTACCCTGAGCTTACATATTACAGTCTGTTTTGCTTGTGTAAACCTTTGTAGTCTGTTCTATTACTGATCCCTAACTGTGGACTGCCTTATTTTAGGTCATTTTAATTATTTTGGGCAAGGTGGCTGCTGTCTTTAATTACACTTCAAAGAGAAAAGATCGCAACAATTTAATGACGTGCCTTTATTACACACACACATTTAGTTAAGCGGTTGAGCAAGCGTGCTGTGGGTTTGATTCTTAGATTAAGTTTGAATCTTCGGCTTTTTATTTCTATTTTGAATATTGTGACTTGTCCAGGGTGTAACCCGCCTTCCGCCCAAATGCAGCTGTGATGGGCTCCAGCACCCCCGCGACCCTGGAAGGGACAAGCGGTAGAAAATGGATGGATTATTAATAACCTGCAATACTTCATTGTGGACTAAGTTCGCGCAATGTAGACAATATATTATATTAATTTACCCAACAATAAAGATTTTAATATTAAAGAGAAGTTCACTTTTTACAAATTTTGTTGTGTTACGTTGCAGCCTTATTCCAAAATTGAAAATATACATTTGTACTCAAAAAAAGTATTTTTTTTTTCTTTTTTTAGAACGGGATTTTTCTGTGTGGAGTTTGCATGTCCTCCCCGTGAATGTGTGGGTTCCCTCCGGGTACTACGGCTTACTCCCACTTCCAAAGACATGCACCTGGGGATAGGTTGATTGGCAACACTAAATTGGCCCTAGTGTGTGAATGTGAGTGTGAATGTTGTCAGTCTATCTGTGTTGGCCCTGCGATGAGGTTGCGATTTGTCCAGGGTATACCCTGCCTTCCGCCCGATTGTAGCTGAGATAGGCACCAGCGACCCCAAATGGGAATAAGCAGTAGAAATGGATGGATGGGTTTTCAAATTTATTAAAAATAAATAACTAAGGAACCACATGTACATAAGTATTAAAAGCCTTTGCTCAATACTTTGTTGATGCATATTTGGCAGCAATTACAGCCCCAAGTCTTTTTAAATATGATGCCATGAGCTAAACACAATCTTTGAGCAGTTTTGGCAGTGGGGGCATGATTACTATGACACAATCGCATAATTTGCTACGATGACACAATTTTCTTTAAAAACATACATCCAAAAAACAATCTGTAATTATTCATCAGTATCAACTTGTATTTTTATATAATTTTCTATATTTTCAAATGTTGCTGCTCTTTGTACAATGTACATCGTTGAGAAGTTTGACTACGCTCCAATCGTGTGCGTCTTGTTTACATCTGGTTTCGGCAGCACTGTTCCGGTGGTCAGTCTTTATTCAGTGGCCGAGTTTTTATTGCATCACTTGTCAATAATGCAAACATAGTACACTATATATCACCATTTATACTGTAACGACCTGCTGGTGATGATATTTTATATTCGTGTGGTTTCTTATTTGATCCGTGCTTAAAAGTGTATTGGTGGAGAATGAGGGAAACTGTTTGCATGGAAGGTAAAACCTGTCGGAAATGGGCTGGTTGTTTTCATAAAATTGTCAAAAGTTAAAAATATCGTTAGACTTTGTGTGACTTCTTCTGGAGACTACAATACAATATTACTTTAATTTGTTCTCCGCGTGACTGCGTGGGTTCCTTCCGAGCACGCCAGCTTCCTCCTACCTCCAAAGACATGCACCTGGGTTGGTTGGCATCACTAAAATGGGCCTAGTGAGTAAATCTGACTGTGGCTGTTGTCTGTCTATCTGTGTTGGCCCTGTGATGAGGTGGCGACTGGTCCAGGGTGTACCCCGCCTCCCGCCCGAATACGGCTGGGATAGGCCCCAGGCTCCCTCAGAACCCCTAGAGGGAAAGGCGGTATAAAATGGATGGATGGATGTTTTCACATAAGAAAAACTAAACTTATTTTCAAAGTGTGGCGGCTATGAATTTACTGTGGTGGTGCGCCACATTCAGTTACATCCATAGGAAACCCTGATAATGGTACACCGCCATCCAGTGATTTTGTCTATTTATAATTGTGATTATAAGTGTAATCATTCAATGATGTTGAAAATTTGAAACATCTGTATCAGAATAGGTATGACAAATACGTACCCTGTAACTACTTGGTATTGGATCAATACCGACATTTGTAGTATAACCCAAGACTAATGTAATCCAAACAACAGAAACTTTTACAAGAAGTGTAGGTAGAAACCTGTTATAGCAGAAAATCAGCTACTGTATTAAGAGTAAAATACAAACCCCGTTACCATATGAGTTGGGAAATTGTGTTAGATGTAAATATAAACGGAATACAATGATTTGAAATAATTTTCAACCCATATTCAGTTGAATATGCTACAAAGACAACATATTTGATGTTCAAACTGATAAACATTTTTTTGTTGCAAATTATCATTAACTTTAGAATTTGATGCCAGCAACACGTGACAAAGAAATTGGGAAAGGTGGAAATAAATATTGATAAAGTTGAGGAATGCTCATCAAACATTTATTTGGAACATCCCACAGGTGTGCAGGCTAATTGGGAACAGGTGGGTGCCATGATTTGGTATAAAAACAGCTTCCCAAAATTTGCTCAGTCTTTCACAAGAAAGGATGGGGCGAGGTAAACCTCTTTGTCCACAACTGTGTGAGCAAATAGTCAAACAGTTTAAGAACAACCCTTCTCAAAGTGCAATTGCAAGAAATTTAGGGATTTAAACATACACGGTCCATAATATCATCAAAAGGTTCAGAGAATCAGGAGAAATCACTCCATGTAAGCGGCATGG
This sequence comes from Nerophis ophidion, assembly GCF_033978795.1. NCBI lineage: Eukaryota > Metazoa > Chordata > Actinopteri > Syngnathiformes > Syngnathidae > Nerophis > Nerophis ophidion. The sequence goes on from NC_084626.1 coordinate 18,252,715, forward strand.
CCAGAAAACAACATTAATTGACCGTGACCTTTGATCCCTCAGACGGCACTGTATCAAAAACAGACATTAATCTCTAAAGGATATCATCACCACATGGGCTCAGGAACACTTCAGAAAACCACTGTCATTAAATACAGTTTGTCGCTACATCTGTAAGTGCAAGTTAAAGCTCTATTTTGCAAAGCGAAAGCCATTTATCAACAACATCCAGAAACTCCGCTGGCTTTTCTGGGCCCAAGATCATCTAAGATGGACTGATGCAAAGTGGAAAAGTGTTCTGTGTTCTGACGATCCCACATTTCAAATTGTTTTTGGAAATATTCAACATCGTGTCATCCGGACCAAAGGGGAAGCGAACCATCCAGACTGTTAGACGCAAAGTTCAAAAGCCAGCATCTGTGATTGTATGGGTGTGCATTAGTGCCCAAGGTATGGGTAGCTTACACATCTGTGAAGGTACCATTAATGCTGAAAGGTACGTACATGTTTTGTAACGACATATTCTGCCATCGAAGCGCCGTCTTTTTCATGGACACCCCTGCTTATTTCAGCAAGACAATGCCAAGCCACATACAGCACTTGTTACAACAGCGTGGCTTCGTAAAAAAAGAATGTGGGTACTTTCCTGGCCCGCCTGCAGTCCAGACCTGTCGCCCATTGAAAATGTGTGGCACATTATGAAGCGTAAAATACGACAGCGGAGATCCCGGACTGTTGAACGACTGAAGCTCTACATAATACAAGAATGGGAAAGAATTCCACTTTCAAAGCTTCAACAATTAGTTTCCTCAGTTCCCAAACGTTTATTGAGTGTTGTTAAAAGAAAAGGTGATGTAGATGATGATTGAGTCTATTGGATTACAAAAATGCCAGGAGTTAATAATCAATACATTACCAATGGGCAGCTTTTTAAACACATTATCCAAAAATTATTGTTTCTTTTTGAACAAGTCAGATAGTTTTAGTCTGAAAATTTAGTCCGAGTGGACGATGTCCCTTACTTCTATTGTCGAGGCGGCCGATTGGAGCTGTGGCCGCAAGGTGGTTGGTGCCTGTCGTGGCGGTAATCCTAGAACCCGCTGGTGGACACCAGCGGTGAGGGATGGCGTCAAGCTGAAGAAGGAGTTCTATCGGGTTCTTTTGGCTCATAGGACTCCAGAGGCAGCAGACAGGTACAGACAGGCCAAGCGGTGTGCAGTTTCAGCGGTCGTGGAAGCAAAAACTCGGACATGGGAGGAGTTTGGCGAAGCCATGGAAAACGACTTCCGGACAGCTTCGAAGGGATTCTGGACCAGCATCTGCCGCCTCAGGAAAGGGAAGCAGTGCAGTGTCAACACCGTGTATGGTGGGGATGGTGTTCTGCTGACCTCGACTGCGGATGTTGTGGATCGGTGGAGGGAATACTTCGAAGACCTCCTCAATCCTACCAGCACGTCTTCCTATGAGAAAGCCTTGCCTGGGGACTCTGTGGTGGGCTCTCCTATTTCTGGGGCTGAGGTTGCCGAGGTAGATAAAAATCTCCTCGGTGGCAAGGCCCCGGGGGTGGATGAGATCCCCCCGGATATTCTTAAGGCTCTGGATGCTGTGGGGCTGTCTTGGTTGACAAGACTCTGCAACGTCGCGTGGACATCGGGGGCAATACCTCTGGATTGGTAGACTGGGGTGGTGGATCCTTTCTTTAAGAAGGGGAACCGGAGGGTGTGTTCCAACTATCGCGGGCTCACACTCCCCAGCCTTCCCGGTAAGGTCTATTCAGGTGTACTGGAGAGAAGGCTACACTGGATAGTCAAACCTCGGATTCAGGAGGAACAGTGTGGTTTTCGTCCTGGTCGTGGAACTGTGGACCAGCGTTATACTCTCGGCAGGGTCCTTGAGGGTGCATGGGAGTTTGACCAACCAGTCTACATGTGCTTTGTGGACTTGGAGAAGGCATTCGACCGTGTACCCCGGGAAGTCCTGAGGGGAGTACTCAGGGAGTATGGGGTAACGGACTGTCTTATTGTGGCGGTCCGCTCCCTGTACGATCAGTGTCAGAGCTTGGTCCGCATTGTCGGCAGTAAGTCGGACCAGTTTTCAGTGAGGGTTGGACTCCGCCAAGGCTGCCCGTTGTCACCGATTCTGTTCATAACTTTTATGGACAGAATTTCTAGCTGCAGTCAGGGCGTTGAGGGTATCTGGTTTGGTGGCTGGAGGATTAAATCTCTGCTATTTGCAGATGATGTGGTCCTGATGGCTTCATCTGGCTAAGATCTTTAACTCTCACTGGATCGGTCGCAGCAGTGTGAAGCGACTAGGATGAGAATCAGCACCTCCACGTCCAAGTCCATGGTTCTCGCCCGGAAATGGGTGGAGTGCCATCTCCGGGTTGGGGAATAGATCTTTCCCCAAGTGGAGGAGTTGAAGTATCTCGGAGTCTTGTTCACGAGTGAGTGAAGAGTGGATCGTGAGATCGACAGGCGGATCGGTGCAGCGTCTTCAGTAATGCAGACGCTGTATCGATCCGCTGTGGTGAAGAAGGACCTGAGCCGGAAAGCAAAGCTCTCAATTTACCGGTCGATCTACGTTCCCATCCTCACCTATGGTCATGAGCTTTGGGTCATGACCGAAAGGACAAGATCACGGGTACAAGCGGCCAAAATGAGTTTCCTCCGCCGGGTGGCGGGGCTCTACTTTAGAGATAAGGTAAGAAGCTCTGCCATGCAGGAGGAGCTCAAAGTAAAGTCGCTGCTCCTCCACATCGAGAGGAGCCAGATGAGGTGGTCCGGGATATCTGGTAAGGATGCCCCCCAAACGCCTCCCTAGGGAGGTGTTTCGGACACGTCTGACCGGTAGGAGGCCAAGGGGAAGACCCAGGACACGTTGGGAAGACTATATCTACCGGCTGGCCTGGGAACGCCTCGGGATCCCCCAGGAAAAGCTGCACGAAGTGGCTGGGGAGAGGGAAGTCTGGGCATCCCTGCTTAGACTGCTGCCCCCGCGACCCGACCTCGGATGAGCGGAAGAAGATGGATGGATGGGTTTCAATAGTAAAATAGACTCGTCTTACTCTCTCATTCAAGAGTTGATTTTGCACTTCCAACAGGATTGTGTCTTTCCTGTGGCCTTTCATTGTAGAAAAAGGGCATAGGCTTGTGGGTATGAGGCCATTTTGTCTACATCTCTGGTTCAAACTTCGGTGGTTGCGGTAGTCTGCTAACTTACAAGCCAAACTTCTGTATTCCCGCAGTATTTTAGGGTATCCAACCCATAATGTTTAGAAAGATGTATATGAATGTTCTCATTTATCCAGGACATAGTCATCTCAGGGCATTCAATCGATCGCAACTGCACTGTTTGTTTTGTTTTACAAGACGTTTCGCTGCTCATCCGAGTAGGCTTCATTAGTTTGTACTCATTGACTTAGATTGTTCAGATCTAGTCCAGTGGATGATGGCAAAACCCCAAATATGTATACTCCAAAAACCAGGAGGGTGTGCCTGGGCAAGGATGATTGTGCCTTATTGTAGTGAGAAAAACAACTGTTTTGATGCAAATTAGCAATCCAGGGACTTTGTTGTATTTTTTGTGTTATTGTTACTAGCTGAGGATTTGAGCATAGCTAAAGGTTTGTTTTAAGGAAGATTAAATATTATCCTCTACTATTTTTATATTAATTTCAAAGATTTTAATTATTTTTATGTGCAGCTTTTGATTAATTTTATGTGCATAGTAGTGCAAGTATGCCCTCAGTCATTACATAAGTATACTCTATAAATGCTGTGTGTGAGTGTCTACCTGTGGGTGGGTCCGGCAGCAGACTCAGGTGTGTGTGTCTCAGGCGACGACTGTACTCTGAGGACAGCTGGTAGATTTTAGAGCAGATACCCTCTACTGAGTCTTTAGCAACAGCCGTTACATGAGGACCACACTGTTGCCTCAGGTGCTCCAGGCGGTCCTGTCCAGTCACATGACCACAAGTCAGGTGTGGAAGTGACTAAAGCAATAGAGACCTTAGCAGAAAGTGTAAAAGGTCAAAGTTTACCATGTAGTCCTCTTTGCTGGCAGAATGATCCCGGCGCAGCCAACTCATGGTGTCTTCTGCATTCCACTTCACCACCTTTCTGCTCTCTGGGCTGGCGTTCCTACGAAGGTCAAATGTCAAATTGTTAGCCTCCTGTCAGCTACAGCAGCTGATTGGCTCACAGCTTCCTACCTGGAGTCGATCATCTTCTTGGCAGCTTCAGCGTATTTAAACAACAGCTTCCTTGCCTCTTCCTTGTACTTGATACGAGACAACCTGCCAGACCCAATAAATCATCACTCTCATCAGCATTATTATTTTAATCACATGCTATGATACACATACCTGATAGGAATGTCGTTCATGACTTCTCTGAACATGGACGGAGATATGACGGGTTCACAGTCACTCGGCAACAAGGGGTCAAGACCTTTATCAATTACTTTTCTCTCCAGCAGCCAACGGTTAAACGACTCCCGGGGCGGATCAATACCTGTCACAAACACAGATGTGACTTTCCCTTTCACCAACATTAGGCAAACCAATTCATGTCAAGTACGCAGCAAGTGAGTTAACAACATTTGGAAATTTGGATGCAGTCATTGTCTAAAATGCATAATTGTCCATGGCGCATGTGCATGTAATTTTTGTAAAAAGGATAAGAAAAACACCTGTTTAAAAACAAATTTTGTGTTGCTGAATTGGAAACACTGATCCCTCCTGGCATGTACTGTTATTTTCTGACAGACAAGCTGCATATGAGCGGTGTTAAGAATTAAGATGCATATCATCCAGTGTTTATCTTTGATGTAAATATGTATTTGATTGTGGCGGTGCACCAATGCAACATATTAGATGCCCCACTTTAAAAATTAAGGTTTTGTACATCAAAACAAAAATAGTTATACAACGTATTTTAGCCTCCAGAAGAAAACATTCAGTCTAACAGTGTTTTTAGCTTTTATTGCCAATTTATTGCTAACAACAGGCTTAATTCCAACAAGTATTTCCTTTCTGCACAAATGTCCGCCACTGTGTTTCACTCCTAGACCCTTAACACTTTCTCATTTTTTGCTAACACTATGTGTTCACAGACAATGGGAAAATAAACATCATGACACACAAACATACACTTTCTCAGGGAATATTAATTTTGAACTAATTGTGTGATATGTGTGTGTGTTTTCATCTCTTTTGTATACCAAGAATATAGTTGTATTTTAACTTTCTCAGGGAATATTAAATTTGAACTAATTGTGTGTGTGTATATTATATATATATATATATATATATATATATATATATATATATATACCTGTCACACCAATTGTGTGTGTGTATGTATATATATATATATATATATATACATACACACACACACACACACAATTAGTTCAAAATTATATATAAATGATAAATGGGTTGTACTTGTATAGCGCTTTTCTACCTTCAAGGTACTCATAGCGCTTTGACACTAATTCCACATTTACCCATTCACACACCATGGAAGGCGCTAACCAGCACCCATCAGGAGCAAGGGTGAAGTGTCTTGCTCAGGACACAACGGACATGACGAGGTTGGTACTAGGTGGGGATTGAACCAGGGACCCTCGGGTTGCACACGGCCACTCTCCCACTGCGCCACGCCGTCCCTGGTTATATGTATATATGTATATATATATATATATATATATATATATATATATATATATATATATATATATATATATATATATATATATATATATATATATATATATATACACACACACACATAAACATACATACTACTATATTGACATACATTTATAACCATAACAGTGCTGCCAAAACCGGTCGTTGAGATGACGTAAGCCATACACACGATGTCGTCTGGATCGGAGATGACACTGGCGGCTTTTAAGGAGAGGAAGGTTCTTAGCCGCTCGAGGCAAGTGTGATGTCGGGCTCTCTGCAGCTCGTTTTCGTCGCATGCATGAAGCGACAGAAGTAAAGAGTCTTTAAACATAAGTATAGTCTACAATAATATTAGAAATAGATGCTAGATATGCTGCCAGTCATTTTAATATAGAAAGAGTGAAAAAAAAAGATTGGAGAAATCTCTAAATAAAAAAACATTTCACAATAAGCAGCAACAATTGAAAAATAGAGCAATATTATATTTAGGAAAATATATGTTAATACTATAATCAGTAATTGTTTTCAATGTACATACATACATTTGGTTTGCTTTCTAAAAAAAAATATATGCATCATAGTAGAGCTGAAACAATTCCTCGGGTAACTCGAGTAATTCGATTACAAAATATATTCGAGGAATTTTTGGTGCCTCGAGGCGTCAAGTTTTGTTTGTTTTTAATGGCATTGTGTCTCGTTTTGTAGTCAAAGCTCACGTTTTGCACGGACTGTCTAGGTATCGCACAGCGTGTTTACTTCAGATCGGCACAACATCGCTCCTTTAATTATGCTTGAGTTTAGTAAATGTTTTCGCCGACATAACTCGCAATGGCAGACGCCGCAGAAAGCAGTGGACAAGAACTAGAGCAAAACGAGGGAATTAGGAAGCGACAAAAGTTGTCTAAGGTGTGGGAACATTTCACACTAAAATTGACGGAAATCACAGTCCTATGCAAACATCGCTAAGTGTAGGTCGCATACCACAATAGCACAAGTCCGATGCTGCAGCACCTGTTGAAAAAGTGTCTTATTGAGGGACGTCCAGAGGCGAGGTACGTCATCTATTATCAAATGTAAAAAAAGTTGTTAGTAAAATAAATGTTATTCATTATGATAACCAGGAAGTGTTCTTTCACTCACGCAAGGTCATCAAATGACGCCAAAAGGTGTTGACAACTAACAACGCTATCCACGCTATCGTGTTCAATTAGCCTTTAATTAGTAACCACGCAAAAGTAGTCGTGCAAAGTTATTCGGGTTATTCAAGTCATGCAGCCACATGCTACTGGGATAGCTTGTACACACTATAGTCTTTATATAATGGCGCCAATCTACATTTTTGCCAGTGGGTGCTCGGACGGGCAGTACATTTTTTTGGGTTTTTGCTTGGTGGTGACACACCACTGGTTGCACATTTCAAATGAAGTATTAAAGGCACTACGTAATCCACTTTTTATGTTTGATATAATGAAAACCGTTCTATTGTTTTATTTTGTATACTAAGAATATAGTTTTTTTTTACTTTCTCAGGGAATATTAATTTTGAACTAATTGTGTGTGTGTGTGTGTGTGTGTGTGTGTGTGTGTGTGTATATATATATATGTGTGTGTGTGTGTTTTCATCTGTTTTGTATACTAAGAATACAGTTTTATTTTAACTTTCTCAGGGAATATTATTTTTGAACTAATTGTGTGTGTGTGTGTGTATGTATACAGTATATACACACATACATATATATGTATATATGTATATACACACGTGTGTTTTCATCTCAAACATGTTAAGATAGCAAAATGAACGTTGATTACTATTTTGCAAGCAAAGAATCAAAGAATGCATTATTAAGTGATTTGTCTTTTTATATTGTTTAGGTATTGTTGGTAGGTTGAAAACAGCTCAGCGGATTTGCGTGGAGAAACCACCATTTAAACGGCACCGTATTATAATTATCAAAAACACATAACAAGAACTTCGTTTATGCGGTCGCACCACACGGGGCTATGAGCGCACCCGTTTTTATTATCACAGACAAATTGGGTAAATCAACCACGGGCGCATTTCAGCTGTGTGTGTCAGCTTTCCATAATGAACACAGGCGTTTAGGAAATAAAAGACAATTAGGCCAAACGCAATAATTGAGGGCCCATCTTAACATGTATAATTAAACCTTAATTAAGCAAAAATATTGCTGCAGCCCAGCTGCACCAAATAATAATATAAATCCATTTAATAAAGTCAAAATACAAATAGGGCAACAAGAGAAGTAACCCACACTTCTCTTTTGTAGAGTAAATTTGTACAGCCAATATGGGCATCTAAATCAACAATAGGATTTCCCCGATAAGCTGGACAGGATGAAAAATAAAAAAAATAAAAAAAGCAAATACATGATTTATTCGATTACTCAATTAATCAATCGGGATATTTGATAGAATACTCGATTACTAAAATATTCGATAGCTGCAGCTCTACATCATAGCAAATGATGTGGTGACATCATATTGACCACGCCCCCACCGCCACAGGTATCTTGGAACCCAAGAGGAAAAGTCTGCCATTATCTACCAAGTAGCACCAAATCTATATAGGCAAGATATAATTATTGAATATGTTTGAAATATATAGTTCGATTATTAATTAAGTGTTAATATTTAAGTGGGCCCAGGGCCCCTTTGTAGTGGGAAAGTTGGGCCCTAAGGTAAAAAACGTTAAGTACCCCTGATCTTTAAGACCATAACTGGCTTTTATGACAGAGTGACAGTGTTTTAAGATCTCGAAGGATAAAAAGGGTTTATTATATGTTATATGCACATTGTACACTTTTCATTAGGGGTGTAACGATTCATTTTAACATTGTTTTGATTCATAATTTAAGTTTTCCAATACCATTCAGGGATAATATTACCCTATTTTTCCGAGTATAAGTCGCACCTGCCGAAAATGCATGATAAAGAAGGGAAAAAAACATATAAGTCGCACTGGAGTATGAATCGCATTTTTGGGGGAAATTTATTTGATAAAACCCAACACCAAGAATAGACATTTGAAAGGCAATTTAAAATAAATAAAGAATAGTGAACAACAGGCTGAATAAGTGTACGTTATATGACGCATAAATAACCAACTGAGAACGTGCCTGGTATGTTAACGTAACATATTATGGTAAGAGTCATTCAAATAACTATACCATATAGAACATGCTATACATTTACCAAACAATCTGTCACTCCAAATCGCTAAGTCCCATAAAATCTTATACGTCTAGTCTCTTACGTGAATGAGCTAAATAATATTATTTTATATTTTACGGTAATGTGTTAATAATTTCACACATGAGTCACTCCTGAGTATAAGTCACACCTCTGGCCAAACTATGAAAAAAACTGACTTATAGTCCGAAACATACGGTAGTTAATTTGGAACGATACGATCCGAAATGAATCAGTGAGTTGATATCAATTTAGTAACTTTCCAACAAAAATTCTACCAGAGTCACTGAAATAAATTCTGAATATTGCATGTTAAGTTTTGCACATTCTTGTTATTTCTTGTAACACTATGTGAGTTGTGTGGTCCTCTGTGTTTTTTATACACTTTGATTTCTATTTTACTGTTTCAATTGATTTTACCCTTTAAAATTGTTTTTAATCATATTTGTTTTTATATGTTTTTTTTTTATATTGGTTTTATATTTATTTATTTTTTTGTTTTTATTCAGTCATTGGTGGAGCATAATATTGTTTTTTTAATATTGTTTTTAACATGGCTGTGCAGCACTTTGGAAACGTTATTGTTGTTTAAATGTGCTATATAAATAAAGTGGATTGGATTGTAAGTGAATTACAGTAGTTTACAGTTGTTAAAATCACCCAAGTTTATTACAGTGGCGTCTGGATACATATTTTCATGCCCATTGGTCATGTCATGTATTTCCTTCAGTGCAGCTTCATAGCGGAGGGGGGGAATGTACAAGATACACACAATAATGAATTGCAGTTTTAAAAATCAGATTGTTCACACTTTCAGAGCAGGAGTTTAAAATCATCTTACAGACGGTGCAAAATGCTTGTTTAATGAGGGCAGTCGTTCCTTCTCCCTAAGTTTTGCAGCTGAAGTTGAAGTTTGTCCATCTTATTTACCAGTCACTGAAATTGTGCCAGTAATATAACCAGAAGAGTTAACCTGCCTTTGCCAACCATGTGCCAGAGTCTATGGTGAGCCCCTCCCACTCTGCCGCACGTTCCTTTCAGCTTGTCGTCGTTCATTTTTCCCGGTCTGTCCGAGCATCTGGATAAAATGGACTCCAGCATAGCTGGGTCAAAAAGTCAGACATTGCTGCGCTCTCTCAGCTTTGTTGAGGTCGCCCGATCATCACATTTTCTGAGTATGTCCTTCAAACTCTGCACAAGAAGTTGAGGAAAAGACATAAAAGCACAAGATCGACGACTGGCGGACCTCCGCGACGTTGCCCTCTGGGGAGCGCCATCGTGGATCTTTTGCATAACGTATAAAATCTTTATTTATTTAAAACTGCTAAAAACAATTTTATATAAAGCCTGCCGTTCGAAAAGCCAATGTTTTATTTTTTTAGTATCGATAAAATCGATGGGCTTCACGGTGGAAGAGGGGTTAGTGCGTCTGCCTCACAATACGAAGGTCCTGAGTAGTCCTGGGTTCAATCCCGGGCTTGGCATCTTTCTGTGTGGAGTTTGCTTGTCCTCCCCGTGAATGCGTGGGTTCCCTCCGGGTACTCCGGCTTCCTCCCACCTCCAAAGACATGCACCTAGGGATAGGTTGATTGGCAACACTAAATTGGCCCTAGTGTGTGAATGTGAGTGTGAATGTTGTCTGTCTATCTGTGTTGGTCCCGCGCTGAGGTGGCGACTTGTCCATGTGTACAGCGCCTTCCGCCCGATTGTAGCTGAGATAGGCACCAGCGCCCCCCGCGACCCCAAAGGGAATAAGCGGTAGAAAATGGATGGATGGATAGAAAAGATCCATTAATTACTTTTTTAAACTATGTTAGATCGATAATATATTACGGTAAAGCAACTAGCCGAGCAGAGATTAATATTCTTCAATCTTAAACCCTTAATTTTCATGTCAGATGGTACAACTAGTGTTTGACTATGCAAAGTTATAACATGTATAAACTTGCCTGCAAAAGCTATACAGGTGTCCAAACAAAAAAGACTGTTTAAAATATTTGCAAAGTAGGTTGGTACACCTGGAAGAAATTTGACAAAGTCAGTGTTTCTCATACTTTCATATAATTGGGCGCCCCAATACGAATACATTTTGGTGCTACCTGTTAAGAATCCTCCATGTTCATGCACATCATTGCAGCATCTTGATTCTTATGTTTTGCATATATGAAAAAATTTGACGAAAAATCTTTTTAGTATTCTAAGACTCTTGTGTGACACAAAATGTCACTTTCTGTCTCCAGTTTTGCTTAAGTATCATGTCTTCAGGCTAAGCTCCTCATTCCTGGGAGAATATTCTCTATAGACATATGGCTAGGGCTGGGCGATAAATCAAGTTAGTAAGATATATCGATATATTTTTGAATAATATATTAATTAAGAAAATACCTTAATATCGATATAATTTATTTCACGCTAAAATGACCAAACACTGCTTATTTGTTGTGTTCTTTGGTTCTCTCCCGCTTCCCACTGCCTTTCAACACTCCATGGGCTAGTTAACTCCTCCCTTTCCTCCTTTCAAGATGTGCTTGCACGTATAAGAACATCCATGGTTGGTTGGTTGTTTACTATAATGAGTCACGGCAAACATTAGGTATAGGCCAATCAGAGGCAAGATAGGGCGGGTCTTCGAACGATGAGAGGGAATATTAAAGCGGGCGGTTTATACATTTAAAAAACTACTGGAAGATGGCTGAGGGATTCTGTTCTTTAAATTCTTCTTTTAGCGATGTAAACGACGTACAGGAAACCCAGAACTCGTCTACTTGGCCACATTTGGATAAATGTATGCGTCTGAATAAAACATTAATTTGAATTGTTTTCCATGTAAGCCCAAATCAAAACTGTTCTTGAGTTGCCAAGCCGGGCATATTTCGCACAAGAAATGCTGCCAAAAATGTATGGCGAAGAGAGGAAGCTCATAGCCGCACATTTAAGTTTAAGTCACTTACTTGGCGCTGACCAGAACCATACATATGTGTGTAAGAGTCAATTACATCATCGACTGGGAATTAAAAAGTGCCTGCCTGCAAATATATTTTTTATCTGAGTTTGATACATTTTGTATTATTTGCACGGCGACGTTATTTATTTTACATAGAAAAAATATTTTTCTATTTTATTTATGTTATGTAATTCTGTGCTACTGAAACGGTTTATTTTATGTGCTGTCAATACCCACCTTGACTAACTGGGTTAATAAAAGAGCCACTGACTGTTTATAGTACAGTTGTCATTCAGTTCAATTTCAGTGAATCTCGCTCAAAAATGAATAGATTTATATGTATACTTTCACAGGAAAATATATTGAGATAGAAGCTTATGAAGAGTCTGGGGAAGATCTTTGACAGCACCCTGAAGGACAAGGCAGCAGTGCAGTCAGCCCATGTGGAGCTGAAGACCTGGCTATCAGCAGTGGACAGGTCAGGCCTCCCCGGGAAGTTCAAGGCTTGGATATACCAGCATGGCATCCTGCCGAGAATCCATTGGCCGTTGTTCATCTACAAAGTCCCAGTAACCATTGTGGAGGGCTTCGAACGCAACATCAGCCAGCACCTGCGTAGGTGGTTGGCTTGCCGAAGAGCCTAAGCAGCATTGCCCTGTATGGGCACACCAACAAGCTGCAGCTTCCCTTCACCGGATTGACCGAGGAGTTTAAAGTCACCAGAGCCAGGGAGGTGTTACTTTACAGAGACTCATCTGACACCAGAGTCTCCTTTGCTGGCATCAAGGTCAGACCTGGAAGGAAGTGGAAGGCACAAGAGGCCGTCGACAAGGCAGAAGCAAGGCTGAGACATGGCGTCCTAGTAGGTGCTGTGGCAGTAGGACGAGCTGGGCTGGGTAGCCACACAAGACAACGCTACGACAAAGTCCAGTGTCGAGAGAGACGGCTGATGTTGCAGGGAGAGGCCTGTGCATAGGTTGAGGAGGAACGCCGGAGCAAGACAGTGGCTATGCGCCAGCAAGGAGCCTGGACAAATTGGGACCACGCATCTACTCGGAAGTCACCTGGACTGACCTTTGGAAGTCAGAACCAGCAAGACAAGTTCCCGATCCAGTCAGTGTATGATGTCCTCCCAAGTCCATCTAATCTTTATTGTTGGGGGCAAGCAGAAACACCTGAATGTCCATTGTGCAAGGCACGGGGTTCCCTGGAACACATCCTGAGCTGCTGCCCTAAAGCCCTGGGAGAGGGAAGGTACACATGGCGCCACGACCGGGTGCTGAAGGCAGTAACAGACACCATTGGCACTGGAATCCAGCAGAGCAAACACCAGCTCCCAGTCAGGCATAACATCTCCTTCGTCAAAGCAGGGGTAAAACCACAGGCAGGACGTATGGCCCCAACCGGGCTGCTAGCCACAGCCCGTGACTGGCAGCTTCAGGTGGATCTCGGCAAACAGCTGAAGTTTCCAGAGCGCATAGCTAGGACATCACTGAGGCCAGACCTTGTCTTAACGTCTGACTCAATGAAACATGTTGTGCTGCTGGAACTTACAGTCCCCTGGGAAGACCGGATGGAGGAGCCCCATGAGCGAAAGAAGGCCAAATACCTTGAGTTGGTTGAGGCGTGCAGAGAGAGCGGCTGGAGGGCCTGCTGTGAGCCTATAGAAATGGCCTGCAGGGGCTTTCTAGGGAAATCTGTGCATCAAGTATTCAGACTTCTTGGAATCAGAGGGTTGCTGGAGAAAAAAGCCACCAGAAATATCAGCGAGGCTGCTGAGAAAGCCTCAAGGTGGTTGTGGATCCAGAAGGGAGACTGATGGAGTAGTACGCTGGTTGGACACAAGCCGGGGCCTGATCAGCCCCGGTTGGGTCGCCTAGGCGAGGGTGTCTAGAGATCAAAGACCCGAAACACCCAATGAACCTCGGTTCTTTACTGAAGATGTGTCCAAGATGCACCGCAAGGTGTTTCTCAAATCTCGAATATCGATTTTTATGTAAAAATATATCAAGATATACTTTTTCGTCCATATCACCCAGCCCTACATATGGCGAGCTCCACACAGAAGCCAGTGTTTCCCATATCTTCATTTATTTGTTTAACAGGAAAAATATAAAATCTTATTCACAACTAGGGATGTAATGATAAACAGCAAAATGCTAAAACGTGGTAAAACTCCCGAAAGTTAGCATTACCGTTTTTAAATTCGAATTTATCGCAAAATCTTGATTGATAACACTTTAAGTCACGGACCTGTGATACTTTTAATTTGCTGGAGAAGCATGCCAGCATTAGCTCATTAGCTAGCTTTAAAGGGCAACTATACTTTGTGGGGGGAATTTTGTCTATTGTTTACAATCCTTATGAGAATCAAGAAGACAAGCTGATTAGTTTTTGCATTCTAACTTGAAATAATCGGCTTGTTCCAGGTGGTTAGTAATGCAGCCAATGGGATTAATCCGTTCTGCCTTTAGATCACTTTGAGAAATGCATCCAAAAACCGCCAGCAAAAATTAATTTATGTTCCATAACCTGTATTAGGGATGGGCGATATGGCCTTTTTTTTAATTTCTCAATATTTTTAGGCCATATCACGATACACGATATGTATCTTGATATTCTGCCTTACCCTTGAATGAAAACTTGATGCATATAATCACAGCAGAATGATGATTCTATGTGTCTACCATAAAACATTCTTGTTCATACTGTATTAATATATACTCATTTTTAACTTTCATGCAGAGGGAAATCACAACTAAGTCAATTGACCAAAACTGTATTTATTTAACAGTTATTAAGCAGTTGCACAAACATTCATGTAATTTCAAAACAGAAAGTGCAAGATTGTCAGAGACATTTAAAACAAGCTATTAGTGCAATTTTGTGCATGATGTCACGAAGATGACATATCAAAACAACACTAAATTAAAGTGTACTTTTTGTACAGAACGCCACTACAATATTTTGAAACAAATAAAGTGCACTTTTGTGCATGATGTCACACAAGATATTTCAATAACTGTCAAAAAAAAATTAGCTGCATAATAGGAAATCAAATCGCTATGTGGTGGGTTACTGCGGACGTTATCTCCTTATGTTCTTGACTATTTTTTTCATACGGTGTTGATGTCGAAATGGTTGCCTCGGCATTTTGTTGGCGTGGCACCGAATGGAGATGTTGATATGCGGAGTAATCACTCTTCATTCTCTAGCAGGTGACTTTTCAAATGATGCTACATATTAGCAGTAACGCTACTTTTTGTAGCAACGCTTTAGCCCCACACTTGACAAATTACGGTTGACTGTTCGACATATTCCCACTTGAAGCCAAACCACAGCCAGACGATGGACCCTGTGCTGTTTTTCTTGGGAATTTTTTCTTCCTTCATTTGTTACCAGATTGGCAACTTCTTTCTCTCATATTACCACTCGTAACACAGCTAACGTTACCCATGCTGCTACCCCTCTGCTCCTCGAGGGCGTGTACGTATGTGACGTATGACGTGTCAGTATGTGACGTGTGTAAGAAGGTGGGCTTGCTGTCTGTGAGAAGGAGAGACAAGAAAGAGTGAGAAGAGCCTTTCTGTCACGTGAATTCTTACCGGAAGCAAAAACCAGTGGTGTTTAACCAAGCCAAGATGAAGCACAAACAATCTGAGTACAAAAGAGGCTGAAATTTTCCTGCAAAAAGACACGAGCAAAAAATCTAACCATGTAATTGAATATTTCTCTATACTTTTACCAAAAAAGGGTTTTGTCAGGTGATAAAGGATTAAACGTCAGTCACGTTCCCAGACATATCGAAATATTGTGCTCGAGATGTCATTCTACACGACAAAACATATAGAAATTTCGAAACTCATGGACGTCTACAACTTCTATGTGTGTGGCTGGGTCAAGAAAATTGGTATCAAGACTTTTCTTGATATATATGCATCGTTTATGCTCAGGTAAGGTTGCATTAAAATTCGCCATGTTTGTTGCTGTTGCAGGCGCAGTTAACGAGTAGCGTTTTTTCCCCGTCTTTATAAAAATATAACTAAATGTCAACATTATGTATGAGCCGAAAGCTTATATTTATGATTGTTGCCTTTGGCAAAACCTTAATTATTCTAGGATTTGCTCATATGTTTTTTCTTTTATTTAGACTTGCCAAGTTGGTCCTTTTCAAAACACTCGTAGCAAACGTGTTTAAGAAATACAAATAATATCAAGATGATATTTAAATGGGAAATAACTGTTAAAAATATATCAAACAAACCTTTAACAAAGTGATCACTGCAAACTCAGCCATTCTTCGATTATGCTCCATTGGAATGGAGTGTGTTCTGCTTTTATGGACGTTTGGTAAATTTTAGCACTATTCCGACCTTTTTGATTACCTCAAAAGGATATGAACGATTTGTAAAGCTGAAAACTAAACAAGAATGGGGCATTTTTTCCTAGAGAAAGGCTAAATGGCGCTTAGTACCCATTGAGAACAGAGCTACCTTGATCACTACGCATATTTAATTGGCTGGACGTGAGCCGGACGTGACGTCAGTAAAATCCAAGAAATACTTTGATAATAACAACCATGGTAATTTTAGTCACAATGACTGTGATATGAAATTTTCATATGGTTACATCCCTACTCATAACAAATATCCAAATAATGACAAAAAGTATTGTCTGTAAATATGATGCTTCTTTAGCCTGTATGTTGGCCTATTACATTAAAAACTACACGATGACATCAGCAATAAAACCCTCGTTGTCTCCATACTTTTTAGCCCAAAAATGTAAGTTTTTTTTTTTAGAGATGGTTAGAGAATCTGGAATTTCTTTCCCCAAAATCGCAGTGTCCATAAAAATGATATGCACATGTGTCATTGTCAATCATGCAAATTGATGCTGGAAATGATCAAAATAGGTAAATATTAAATATTATTATGAATATGCCTGTTACTACATTACATATATACTTAAATCATGTATATAAAACCCTAATGGAGTTTGGATGTTTTTGGGTGCTCTATAGGCCGAATTGAACAGCTGCCATAGCAGACTTTTGATCAAATATATCTAATATTTAAAACACATTAAAAAAATCCATCTGTCCCCATGTCTTTCATAATGATTGCGAACGATAAGCAAAATTCTAAAACAAGTGCATTTCCCCTTTCATATTCCTGCCACGTCATTTTACAAAATAAGGTATTTTTACCATTTTTGACAATAGCACAACAACATTGTTCCGTGGCCTTAATACTGTGATATCATACTGTGAGCTTTTGATATTGTTGCATTACTATCATTTACATATTGTAAAGTTAGTATAACTTTTCAAAATACTTACAGACGCCAATATTCATAAGGAAAAAATTGAACAACACTGTGAGTGCAAACACTTTGTGTACGTGTGTGTGAGTGTACCTTCTCTCTGGTGGCACAGCTCGTGATAGTGCTGTCTCAGTTTGGTGACCAGCTGAGCTCTCTGAAGTTCCACCTCAGGGTGGGGGGGCAAGTGGTTGGCAGGAGGATGCTCACGGATCACAGCGTTGGTCTGGATGTCCAGATCCCAGTAGATACTGTCCAATAAAATCAAATCCAGGGTGGGAGAATTAATCCCATACCTGTATTAGTAAAAAAACAGCATCATGTCTTACATCGCTGGCTTGTAAGGAGCAGGGGCGGGGCTCGGTGTTGCCGACGTGGCCGATGGTGTTTGTTTATCATCAGGGGCGGTGCTCCAGGGTTTGACTCCCGGGGTGCTGGGAGAAATGGGTGTGGTAGGCTCAACCTGTAAAAAAAACAAAAAAACATTTATAGACGACTCATATTCCCACAATCCCATTTCAATTACCATCCCCTCTTTAATCTTTCACCTTGGCCCGTTTTACGCTGTTAGGTGCCCCCGCCTGCTCATCAGAGCTCCGTCTCTTTCTCTGTCCATTACCTAAGTTACTGTCTCCGCCCTCTGCAGATGCCGCATTCAGGCCTAAGGGGTCAGACTGCAAGCACAAGAGCCATAAGTAGCGACACTCTTCGGTTAAATAGAATAGAGGGTTTCCCCTCTCCAACTTACAATGACATCATGCTGACCCAGCACTGGCACCTCCCACAAGCTCTGATTGGTAAACCGGTTGAAATAATATGGTCGGTTTTCCCGCCGAGACCAGCACTTGGACCAGCCAGCTTGAATGAGCTCATCTGTAGGTGAGACAAGTGGGACACTAAGACAAATAGGTGAAAGACAGAGAGGTGGAAGATGATAGACAGACGTACCTGGAAGCTCAGGTGGTTTTGAGGTGGTGGGAGAAAGGGGCGGTCCTTGCGAGGAGGCGGAGACAGTGGGAGAATGCACTATGGCCGCCTCCCCCTTAACCGTTCCTTGGCTGTCATTGGACATCTCAACTGCTTGTCAGAATGACATGGATCTGCCAGGAAGACACTTCAGTCATAACATTGTATCAACGAGGGGTTTATTTAAATTGATAGATGTAAAATAAATCGTTTTAGCGTTTGTTTTCTCACATGAGAATTGAATGATTCAAAGATTTGATGGTACCTACTTATATGTGAATTACTAGCCCAGTAATCATAAACACTCATCATGAGCTGAGTGTAGTGTGAGATCCACAATTCCAAAAAAACGTACATAGCATTTAGTGTAGACTTGTCAGCATGGAAGGAAGAGGCAAATAGTGTAAATGAAGACTTGCGTTCAAACAATGTTATTTAATTAGCATTCGATTGACTAAAAACAACCAGAGACCAGTAATAATAGTGTATTGAATGGACCATCGTAACCGTAAGTTGAAACGCTGTGTGTTGGCTTCATCAAGGCAGTAAAACTGAGATCTGCGCTAAGCCAGTCAGTCACAACAGGCGGCGGACAGCGGCTCCAAGCGCTATCCACAGTGGACAAACACTCACAATGTCTCCGTGAAAGCTCAGACGTGGTCATTTCAAAACGCCGAGTGAAGACATTCGATCAATCCTGCTTGTTTTCCTTCTCGGGTCCAGAAATGAGCGCCATGGTTACACGCATGCGCAGGGCAGAAGCCCTAAACAAACACGGAGGAGGCGGCGAAGGAGGGAAAGGGGGGAGGACAACAAAAGGCTGCGACTGGAGCTCCCGATATCTGCCGGGAGAGACGGAATCATTGGCCGTCGAAACCAGCCCACAGCAGAGCCGAAAGAGACAAACGTGACTTTAAAGCACTAAGTGAGAGTCGTGCAACGTTTAAGTGCAGTCATTAACTGCCATCTTGTACGGCCGGAGCTGCTGTTTAGGCGCCACTTCATAGACAAGATGGCGGACACGCCCCTGCCACAGCGCTGTGCGTCCCGCGTACGATTTCAAGTCCTTCCGACAAACTCAGGCACACCACGAGCCTTATGTGTGGTTCAATTTAAAGCTGGAACTTTCCGCCGCGTTTCTGTTCCGTTATAGCTGTTCTACTGGTCCGCCTTCCCTTACCTGGACTGTTTGAAATACAGAGAGTGGCGAGCTCTGCCTGTTCGTTTCGGGTCCTCCGCTCCGCTCCCTCCCCGCCTGCGCAGACATCTTTACAGGGCTAGCAAAGAGCGACTGCGCAGGCGCCAAAACTGACCCACTTCCTGTTCTAATATGTCACGTTGGCTTCGCCATATTGAGCAGGTCTAGACTTGATTATGACTTCAGAACAGGGGTCTCAAACTCAATTTACCTGGGGGCCACTGGATGCAGAGTCTGGGTGAGGCTGGGCCGCAAAAAAAGATTTATTAAAAAAAATTTAAAAAATCCATGTCTATTTTTATTTTCAACACAAAATACAATCTAAATATAAATGAACAAAATGAGGATTAAGAAATGTGAGGCAATGCAAATTAGATTAAAAAAAATAAATAATGGTTTGAATTGGTCCAGGTTATCGGGGAATGTTATTGCCGACGGACAGATGTCGCGGTGTGACTGCAGCAAGGCACATTAGAAAACCCTCGTCTCAATGGCAACGTCTTTGTCGCTTTCACTCATTTTCCGCTTTTCCACTAACGCAGGGGTAGGCAACCCAGAACATTTGAAGGAGCCATTTTGGACCCGAATAACAAAAATCGTCTCTGTCCGGGGCAAATGGGGGCGGGGTGGTGGGTTCTCTGCTTGCATCACGCAAGTGACGTCAATGTTCGGCCTTCGAGAGCCACATACCACACCGTGATTGGTAGATTCCTACAGCTCCGCACACAACACTATCAAGCGCCATTCATACAAAACACGCGGGCCGCACTAACATTAAACTTTCATATTAAGGTGGGGGCCGCAAAATAACGTCTCGCGGGCCGCAATTGGCCCGCGGGCCGCGTGTCTGAGACCCTTGCTTTAGAAATAATCACAGCACCCACAATTATATCGTTTATTTTTATAGTATATTTTGTAGCTTTTATTGAGATGTACTGAAATATGAAATGCATGAAATATTTTGCATGATTCATTTATATTTGCATTTCCAGACAGATAGTAATAGAGTACATTTACATATTTTCATTCATTTATTACAATGAAAATTATCCGGCTTGTAAACGTTAAGTTTTTATAGCTGACATAAATAAAGACTTCAAATAAGTCAACCAATTAACACAAACAAGTTGATTAGTGACACGGTTAATTTCTAAAATGTTTTCTCAAAAAGAAGTGAAATTAGTATAAAAAGTCCAAAATAGGATATGAGGTCATGAGGTTGAATGATTATAGGTCAAAAGTTGCAGAGCTCTGCTGCTGGAGCACCAGGTCGACGGCAGCTTCCACATCTTCCACCACGAAGCTCGGCTCCATTAGGTCCGCTTCCATTATGGTGTCCCTGTGACCGTAGAAGTTGGACTGGCCATCATCGTACCTTTCCTGGCCGGGCGCAGATGACCGAGCTGGGCTATAGACACCTGTGCACACCTGTGGACAAGAACCTCGTCAGCACTTGATTCCGTCACGAGGACATGTCGGGTCTCCACTTACTAGTATGGAGCGACACTGAGCAGCCGCAAGCGTTAGGTCCTCCTCCACAGCCGTCATCACCTGACTTCCTGTGCTCTGAGCAAACACCCTGGCGGGGGGCATCATGGCTGTGTGCTGCTGAGCTAGGCACCGATTGTAAAGGTTGGCACCGTAAACGTCTGTCATTGGGTTGTCACTGCAAGACACCCAGACAAGTCTTTATATGTTGGACATTGTGTTTCACTACACTTCCCGTTTTGTCAACTTGTCGTGACACCCTACCCAATGGCGTAAATGGTGGCCAGTTTGTGGTTCTGGTTTTGCAGTCTCAGTACGTGCTCGGCGTACTGATATGTTAGCAGACCAGGTTTACCCAGCAACGCCTGGTACTGCAGCTCTCGTCCCGTCAGCTTTTTGTAGACAGACTCCAGACACAGCATGAACATTCCGTGACCAAACCTGTGGCAAGACCAGAAGTCAAAGTGGTTCATTATGATAACATTAGCTGGAACTGGACATGCATGTATTACTCAATGTCAATAGTTACCGCGGAGATGGCGCTTCAGCCATCCACACCAGGTCCATGTTACACGCAAGCACCGGCAGCTGGGTCGACAGCTGTGTCTTGTAAGCGAAACCAGGACTTCCATTGGTCAGCAGGACGTCCACTAGCAGCTGCAGGTTGGTCTCCCACCGGACCGGCTCGCCAAACAAGACCACGGCTGCAGAGCCACAAGATTTGTTTCCATATTTATTGCCTCATTGGCCACATGTAAACATCATCAGTGTGTTTTTTACCTTCAATTTGAGGGAACTTCTGCAGACGAGTGGCCTGAAACGCAAAACCAGTTTACTCTCTCGCAAATATATAAACAACAGTCCATAGTCTTTATGTTCGCTTTATTACAGGGGTCTGTAACCCCAAATGTTGATTGAGCCTTATTGGACTAACAATACAAAAAATATCTGTGGTCCTGCAAAAAATTAATAGCCTTATATAAGGCAACACATGATGTAAGTGTCTATATTAGCTATATGAACCTACTATCAAAGGCTGACGCAACTCTCATTGAAAGAAATGTATTTTAAATAATTATTCAACACGCCAAACAACCACCTTCTTCGTCTTTTTTCAGGTGAGGGATTTCGTAAAGAAGCAGTTCCCACACTTTCCATATCGTCCGCCGTAAACTCTTAAAGATACATTGTTATCTCTGAGCCCAAATCATATAAAATTTATCTCCGTGATACAAACCTCCTAAAGCTCAGTTACTCCAAACTATTTATCAGTGATACGAGCCTCGTGAGAGAGCGATCTTAACGCCAACATATCTGATCAACTCTGGAACTCTGCCCTGAAACTGGTCCACTCCTCGATATGTGCCTGTCATAGTCTCATCCAATGCAAAGTAAAACCATAAAATTCACTACACTAATTAAAAACTATCCAAAATCTACCCCACTGTTAGCTATACCTGTAATAGATGCAAACAATCTCCGGCTGATCACGTCCATATGTTCTGGTCCTGCTCTAAATGATGTTCCTTTTGGGAGGATATTTTTGACACTATCGGAAAGGCATACGGTCAAGACTTTCCCTCCAACCCATTATCAGCCATTTTTGGCATATGCCCTGATAACACGTGCCCTGTACCACTAAAACGCGCTGTGGCTTTTACGACCTTGCTGGCCAGGCGACTGATCTTGTTCAATTGGAAGCTGGCTCACCCCCCATTACACGGCCGTTGGATTAGAGAGGTTCTCTACAATTTAAAACTGGAAAAACTTAGGTTTTCACTAAATGGCTCTGCTCAAGTGTTTGAAAGTTCATTGAGTCCCTTCTTACTGTATGTCAACTCTCTTGACTTAAGTCCAGACGCAGATGAGGAAAAATCTCCTTTTTATTTATTATTATTATCTTTTTTCTCTCTCTCTTTTACTCTCCTTTCAGTCTCTGTCTGTCTCTGGCCTTGTATGGCTGTGTGTGTGTGAACGTGTCTGTTTTTGTCGTCTTACTTGTTGTTTGTTTGTGCCATGTGTCCCTGCATGGTTGGTTTGACCTGAGTGGGGTGGGAGTGTGGGTGGTTTGAGGGGTAAGGGTGTGAAGAATTCACTGACTTTAAAATTGTACTGTTTCGACTTGCACTTTTTCTCTGTCTATTTGAAAAAGTCAATAAAAAAGTTGGATTAAATTATTATTCAACACATTTTTGCAACATTTGAAATCATTACTAAAATGGAGGCTTCTCACAGGATGAGATAACTTCTGGAAATTACTGGCTCAGATTTGCCCATGGTATAGATTTGTGTGTCCAAGGTAAAGGAAACGGCATTCTGCCTTCCTCTAATGGATTTGTTACAATCTTTGCAAGCTGGGTAACGTTCGCTGTGGTCTGGAACAACATGGCACACTATCAACTTTCAGAAATGCAGGCAATATTACATACAGATAATGTGTCATGAGACATGCAAGTATAAATTAAATACACAGTGAACATAAGCAAAGTAAATGAAATGAGCTCAAATGTACCTACAAACGAGGCATAATGATGCATTATGTACATACAGCTTGCCTAAATAGCATGTTATCATCGATTAGCTTGCTGTCATGCAGTGACCAAATATGCCTGATTAGCACTCCAGCAAATCAATAACATCAACAAAGCTCACCTTTGTGCATTCATGCACGGCATAAAATGTTTGGTGGACAAAATGAAAAAAATAAGGAGTGGCATAAAACACATCTTTCTGTCGCAGCATCGGAGAAAGTTGCACATGTAAAAAAACTATGATGACTTTAAGGATCGCGGAAATTAGTGGGACAAAACGGTGCTTGCCAAATACTCTCGTCAGGGAAGCATGTTTAAAGTTAAAGTTAAAGTTGTCACACACACACTAGGTGTGGTGAAATTTGTCCTCTGCATTTGACCCATCCCCCTGATCACCCCCTGGGAGGTGAAAGGAGCAGTGGGCAGCAGCAGTGCCGCGCCCGGGAATCATTTATGGTGATTTAACCCCCAATTCCAACCCTTGATGCTGAGTCCCAATGGGTCCGATTTTTTTATAGTCTTTGGTATGACTCGGCCGGGATTTGAACTCACCCCGATCTCAGGGCGCACACTCTAACCACTAGGCCACTGAATAGGTCAACATATAGACAGTGGGATTTCTAACAATTAGGAATGTTTGTGTCCTGTTTGTTTTCTTACAGAAAATATATTAAAACCAAAAAATATATATTTTTAATCTTTTTCCATTTTCACACATCCCTGGAAAAGGTCCAGGGAACCACTAGGGCGGCGCGAAAGAGCCGCAGGTTGCTGACCCTCGCTTTATTGTAACAGAGAGAGATTGAGTGTATACAAAATAAATAAATAGTATTAGTGTTGGCTAAATCCGGGCTTTATATAGAGTTTTGTACTGTATTCAACTTGAATTTGATGCGTGTTTTGTACTAAAATGAACTACTACAACACTTAAGTGCAAAATAACAAATGTAACAATCAAATCATATTTTTTTATTAGAATGTATGTACGACTGATTACAAGTCCAGTACTGCTAACCCAGGGTGCCTCTGGGGACAATACCAAAATGGGGTTATCAGTGACCGCGCAGGAATGGGCTTGGAATATGTTTGTGGGGCCGGTCCTGCCCTGCTCCAAAAAGGCCACCATTTCAAATACTATATACTTATAGATTTTAATACTAATATGTACCCGACTGTATTTACAGCCACAATGTTTATAGCTTGTACTCAGTGGCTTTTTTTCACATTTAATTACAGTTTAAAGTTTGTTGCACATGCAAGTAAAGCTATGGGGCAGACATACGGAGGGTGTGGGTCTCCGGTTGTGGTCCACCATGTCCAACAAGGGGTGATGATCTCTGAGCTGCTCAATGCTGATGACTTTCTTGAAACCCAAACTGAGCTTAGGTGAGGAAAAAAACACCAACGTACAACACCTTCAACAAGTCAAACATTAAGGATACGTGCTGGCGATGTCTACAACAGGTCCTTGTCCCGAGACCAGGACACACTTATCATGGAAGCTCCTCAACATTTCCAAGGGACTGTAGGACAGAACTACCTGCTCTGGGGCGATCTAAATAGAGACATAAGAGAGTGGTCACATGGTCTCACTATTTGTCCAACCACGAACCGAAAAAAACAGTCATCCAATGAATCCTAGTCTTAGTGTCCCACCTGAACGTCAAGCAGGCGAGACAGCTGCTGCGCCTTGTGTTGTCTCTGACAGCTTCCTGCATTGGTGACAAACACTACGGGAAACAGGAAGTTGTTGTTCTGGTCCAGAAGTTTCCTGAAGGCCCGTCTCGCTGCGGGGATGAGAGAACCTCCACGGACCAGAACGCCATCCACATCAAAGAGCAGTCCCGCCCGCTGGACATTGTAGAACAGGGATGTCAAACTCGTTTTCATTGAGGGCCACATCGCAGTTATGGCTGCCATAAGAGGGCAATTTGTAACAGCGAATATTGTAGGCATTTACCTCTGGATTTTATTAATAACTATATAAATTGTTCTAAGTAGACGGTTGATTTTACAGTAAAAACTTTAAATTTACCAAATGTTTCCGTATAATATGCTGTTTTTGTTTTTGTTTGTTTTTTACTACATCTCACGGTAAATGGAAAAACAGTTCTACTGTTTTCTGGGGGGGGAACCGAAAAAGCTGGTAAGCTGCCAGAATTTTTGTGTTAAATTTACATTGGTTTTTACAACATTACATTTTTAATGGAAAAACAGTACAATTTTAAGTTTTTTTAACCATAAAAACAAATGTACCGTCTGTCCATTTACGGTAAAAACAACAATCAGAGATTTTACAGTCAAAAGATGGCAGCTCAGTCAGAAAAATGTTAACGCAAAAAACTGTAGAAGTTTTTTTAAATAAATTAGTAATATGGTGGGCCCTGCAATGAGGTGGCGACTGGTCCAGGGTGTACGCCGCCTTCCGCCCGATTGTAGCTGAGATAGGCACCAGCGCCCCCCGCGACCCCAAAGGGAATAAGCGGTAGGAAATGGATGGATGGACGGAGTAATAAACTGTAAAGAACAACGTAAAATGCATTGTCATTTGTATTAATTGTATGGTTAGTTTGCTGTAAAGTTAAGTCTTTTCATTTAGACAAAAAACATGTTTGGAAAGTATGATAATATACTGTAATATTTGTTGCAATAGTAGATACTATTAAAGTTTAAAAGGTATGCAATTTCAAGCAGTACATATATTTTGTCTGTCAAAATGAAAAAAATCCATTACATTTTGTGAGAAATTATTATGTACTTTATTGACACATTTCCAGATGTTTGCTGGCAAGATAAAATTATTTCACGGGCCAGATCTGGCCCCCGGGCCTTGAGTTTGACACATCTGTTGTAGCGTGAGGACATGATGAACACCAGACAGTGAAATCATTATTCATTAATCATGAAGTGGACAAAAATATGCACTTGGAAGTTACAAGTAGCAGATCTGCCCAGTTGGCTTCTGTCTTCAAATCAAACTTTTCATTAAAAAAGTAAATAAATGCTGATCTCATAAAAACATGAAGAGGAGTAAAGGATGGACATGAAAATCACAAGCATCCTTTCTGTCTCAGCTTCTGTCTTTTAATCAAATTTTTAATTAGTAAAATGCTCAACAAATAACACAATTGAAAGGGATGGACATGAAAGTCCCAAGCAACCCAGCAGGCCCGTCTAGTCAGAGTTGGCTTCTGTCTTCCAATCAATCTTTTCATTTGAAGAAAATGCTCATCTTTGGAAACATGAAAGGTGAGGATTAACATTGAAGTCAGAAGCATCCTTATAGCAGGCCTGTTAAGTCTGCTTCGGTCTCCAAATCATACCTTTCATTTAAAAAAGATAATCTCCTAAAATGGGTAGAAAAAGATGATCATGGATGTCACTAGCAGCAAACCCATCTAGTCGGCTTCTGTCTTCAAATCAAACTTTTATCTAAAAAAAATGCTCAACTAATGACAATGTGAAGGAAAAAGATCGACATGAAAATCACAATAACGCCAGCAGACCCGTCTTTTGTCTTTAAATCAAATTTTTAATTAGAAAAATTAAGTGGAGAAAATGATGCACATGGAAGGATGCTTTCAGCATACCCATCAAATAAGAGGCGTTTCTCCCTATACACGACCTCCAGCAGTGGCTTTAAATCCCACTAAAGGCGCCTCAGACACTGACATGAGCTATTTGTTTACATGTCAGGGCCCCCAAGAGGCTCCCAGGTTAAATGCAGCTTATGGCCCCCAGACATCCAGAACCACTTGTCTTAAAATTCAACCTTTCAGGAACCATATATGTATATATGTGTACATTATATAAAATATAATATCATATAATATATCAGTAAATACCATATGCTTTTTGATTGATTGATTGAAACTTTTATTAGTAGATTGCACAGTACAGTACATATTCTGTACAACTGACCACTGTATGTTAACACCCGAATAAGTTTTTCGGCTTGGTCTAGTCGATGTCCACGTTAATCAATTCATTGTATACATTATGTATATATATATATATATATATATATATATATATATATATATATATATATATATATATATATATATATATATATATATATATATATATATACACATATATATATATATATATATATGTGTATATATTTACCCCGCCTTCCACCCGACTGTAGCTGAGATAGGCGCCAGCGCCCCCCGCGACCCCAAAAGGGAATAAGCGGTAGAAAATGGATGGATGGATGGATATATATATATATATATATATATATATATATATATATATATATATATGTATATATATATATATATATATATATATATATATATAAATATATATATATATATATATTACATCGACAGTGGGGCAAAAAAGTATTTAGTCAGCCACCGATTGTGCAAGTTTTCCCACTTAAAATGATGACAGAGGTCTGCAATTTTCGTCATTGGTACACTTCAACTGTCAGAGAAAAAATGGATACATGGATCATACAGCAGAGGATTGGGAGAATGTCATGTGGTCAGATGAAACCAAAATAGAACATTTTGGAACAAACTCAACTCGTCGTGTTTGGAGGAAGAAGAATAGTGAGTTGCATCCCAAGAGCACCATATCTACTGTGAAGCATGGGGGTGGAAACATCATGCTTTGGGGCTGTTTTTCTGCTAAAGGGACAGGACGACTGATCCGTGTTAGGGAAAGAATGAATGGGGCCATGTATCGTTAGATTTTGAGCCAAAATCTCCTTCCATCAGTGAGAGCTTTGAATGGTTGACCAAATACTTATTTTCCACCATAATTTACAAATACATTATTTAAAATTCCTACCATGTGAATTCCTGGATTTTTTTTTCACATTCTGTCTCTCACAGTAGAAGTGTACCTATGATGAAAATTACAGACCTCTGTCATCATTCTAAGTGGGAGAACTTGCACAATTGGTGGCTAACTAAATACTTTTTTGCCCCACTGTATGTTATATTTTATACTCCTACTACGGTACTTTATTGTCTACTTTATACCTGCATTATCCATTCCATCATTACATTTTCCATCCTTTGTAACTGAGCTACCGTGTGGACCAATTTCCTTTGTGGATCATTAAAGTTTGTCCAAGTCTAAGTCTAATTAGCGCGCTAACATCCACGAGATAAAAAGATGAAAGTACAACCAACATGACATCATCATGGACAAACACTGACCTGTCTGCTGGCGGCGCAGCGAGATGAGGACCTGAGCCCCTGCTGCAGACGTGCACACCACATGACATCTGGCTGTCACAATGGCTGCCTGCTGCTCTTATGACAGCTGGAGTGTGACAACACTAGTGGGCGGGGCTACGAGCGCTTGACATTGGTATGTTGAGGTCCCGGCCAATTAGCGAGTGGCGAGCAATAGCCACTGGTAAACTATCAAGGGATAGGTCCTGCCCAACGACAGGTGTGTTTCCGTCTGCAGGTCAGTGAGGCCGTGCCAGTTAGCCACACGCTTAGACACAACTTGCAGTCATGAATAACTGTTTTTCATTCTGGCCATCGGCTAACACAGGCTAACGTAAACACAGCGTAAAGTCCAAACCGGACTAACAATGCGGCCACCGTGTTTGCAAAAGTGTGCTGCCTGACATTCTTAGCGGCGCATCACACAGACACACACTTGTGCACTGATTAAATACGGTCTGAGGGCACTTTGCGCTCACATGAAGTCACATGCGACGTTCGGCCACTCGTCACATGCTGCAGACTGCTGCAAACAATCAACAAATCAGCTGCCACATTGAAGACACATGATGCACATGCACAGCAAAGAACTTTAACATGGACCCAAAACCACACAGAACGCTGCCCGGCTGCTCTGTGCTTACTAACACTGAAACTACGGCAAGTCTCCCCATTGCATGTGTGTTACCCTGTATTGCCAAAAGTATTTGGCCACCTGCCATGACCCACATATGTACTTGAACTGCCGTCCCATTCCAAACAGGGTTCAATATGATGTTGATCCACCTTTTGCAGCTATTACAGCTCCAACTCTTCTGGGAAGGCTGTCCACAAGGTTGCAGAGTGTGTTTATAGGAATTTTCAACCATCCTTCCAAAAGCGCATTATTGAGGTCACACACTGATGTTGGTCGAGAAGGCCTGCCTCTCAGTCTCCGTTCTAATTCATCCCAAAGGTGTTCTATCGAGTTCAGGTCAGAACTCTGTGCAGGCCAGTGAAGTTCCTCTAGACCAGACTCCGTGCAATCTACTAATAAAAGTTTCAATCAATCAAAAAAAAAAACAACGGCTGATTCACTAGCTGTTCAAAGTCAGGACCCGGGGTGGACCACTCATCTGCGTCTCTGCGCTGCTGACTTGTCTCCACTCAAGATGATGCGTTCAACGTGAGGACATCTAGAAGGCCTTACTGACAACAACTCGTGATCTGATTGGCTATCGCAACTGTCCATCAACTGTATGTCCCCGTTCTCTTACAGTGCACGGACGCCCACATTGTTGATTCTGATGGCCTCGGGCAGATTTCGTACAACATGGCAACATAAGCTAGCTGAATTCTGATTGGATAAAAAACTCTATAACCTAAAAACAACAGCACAGGAAGGAGCATAATATGACATGAAGAGAATATGAATACATTTAGATATCTAGAGAAAGTAAATAAAAAAATAATTTTATCTTTAATCATGATGATGATTTCTAGTTATGTTAGGCCGGCCAGCAGAGAAGGCCTTGCTGGCCCTGACGGCCCACCACTGCGTAGTTGTGTAAGGATGTTTGGAACATGCACAGTTGGTTCAGTAAAGTTTACACCACTGAAGGGGACATCCGTGTGTGTGTGTGTGTGTGTCTGATTAATACAGTACTAATAGGTAAGAAAAGTGGACTTTTCACAATTGGGGCCCTTTTTCAGCATTCAGGGTTTGAATTGGGGGATAAATCACCAAAAATGATTCCTGGGCGCGGCCACCACTGCTGCTCACTGCACCCCTCACCTCCGGGTGGGGGGGGGGGGGGGGGGGGGGGGTGATCAAGGGTGATTGGTCAAATGCAGAGAATAATTTTGCCACACCTAGTGTGTGTGACAATCATTGGTACTTTAACTTTAACTTTCAAAGGAA
The DNA here is from genome assembly GCF_033978795.1 of Nerophis ophidion. NCBI lineage: Eukaryota > Metazoa > Chordata > Actinopteri > Syngnathiformes > Syngnathidae > Nerophis > Nerophis ophidion. The sequence goes on from NC_084626.1 coordinate 18,283,149, forward strand.
TGTACAAAAAGAAAATATGTTTGGCATAAGGATAAAGGAAAAAATTGAAACCAGCACACGTACATCTATTTAACATATTTAAAAAATATTTTATAAGTTATATCCAGAATATTTAAATAAACAGAGGGTAGCACGGTGGTCCAGGGGTTAGTGCATGTGCCTCACAATACGAAGGCCCTGAGCAGTCCTGGGGTCAATCCCGGGCTCGGGATCTTTCTGTGGGTTGTCCAGGGTGTAAACCACCTTCTGCCCGATTTTATTTGAGATAGGCTCCAGTACCCCCGTGACCCCGGATGGGACAAGCGGTAGAGAATGGATGGATGGATAAATAAACAGAATGTAGGTCAATATATGTGTGTACTGTATACGTATATACTAGGGGTGTCAAAATGTTATGTTTTTCTTCAAATGCATTGCGATTCTTATTAGTAACAATTCTTAATCGGTGAAAAAAAAAAAAACAATAATAAAAAAAATGTATCTGTCCTGTCCAGCCACTCAGGCAAATCATATTGTGATGTAGATGCCCATATTTGCAGTACAGATTTACTTTACAAAATAAATATTGGATACTTCTCTTGTTGCTTTATTTCTCTTTGACTTTATTAAGTATATGGGTGTAATTGTGTCAAACAAAACCAGTTTTCTTTTAAGTAATATAGACATTTATCAGAGCTGTTCGTCAATTTTATGGACAAATGTGATTAATCATAGAAGTGGCAGACATTGCTATTGAAAAGTGTAGATTTTTTAAATCGATATCTAATTGTTACCGCCAAGAATTGTATTGAATTGTGTGGTGTCCAAACATTTATAGCCTGATTTTGTTAGCACTAATGGTTTAACAGAACATATACATATATGTTTTATATACAGTTGTGGAGGGTGGCGTGGCCTGCGGGCCTGCCGCAGAACGGGGTAATACCAGGACTGCCTTCGAAGACAGCGACAGGTGCATAGATCGCACAGGTGGGCCCTGTTATCTAATCACCTGTCGCCTTTATTAGCAGCCGTGATGAGATGAGTAGTTGCAGTGGGAGGTCCTGCTGGGCAGATGCAGAAAGACTTGTTGCTGGAAAGCAACAGACTCGCACCTCGTGAGAATGAAATAAAACAGTGTTATACCCTGAATTCCTGGCAGTGTGTGGTGGTCTGAAGAACCCACTAGAGGGCAACCTCTAGAACGGTGTATATATATATATATATATACTGTATATATATATTTTTCACAATTCCATTGAACAGAAAATACATGCACCTGGGGATAGGTTGATTGGCAACAGTAAGTTGGCCCGAGTGTGAATATTGTCTTTCTGCAAAGAGGTGGCGACTTGTCGAGGGTGTACACCGCCTTCCACCTATGTGCTCATGGGATAGGCTCCAGCCTCCCCACAACTTCAAGAGGGACAAATGGTAGAAAATTGATGGATGGAAAAAAATGCTTGTCGCTCTGAGTAGTTTGTCAGGCGTACACAAAGACAAAAACAGCCCAAGAGAAGCAACTATTGACAATCACATTGTTGAAAGAATTAAAATATACATTCAATGAAATATGTTAGCAGCTTAACTTTGCTAAATCACAATAAGCTGATCACACACAAAGCTAATATGTGTCTTATGTACAGGTGTCATTTCTGTCATTTTTGATTGATTGAAACATTTATTGGTAGATTGCACAGTACAGTACGTTTTCTGTACAATTGACCACTAAATGGTAACACCCCAGTAAGTTTTTCAACTTGTTTAAGTCGGGGTCCAAGTTAGTCAATTCATGGCTAAAAGCTGGAAGTACTGTATAACTGGGGTATAACTATATAATAGTTTATTTTGTTGTTACGTCTTATCACATGGATAAATGACATTTTGTGTTTCATTTTCAATCACATGACCCGATGAGGATTTCAGAATCTTTTATTGGCAAAATTTAAAAAAACAACATCAAGACAGAAAACAGACACAGTTTAGAGTCCCAGCAGAGTTCGCGCTTCTTGACTCTGAGCTTGCAGAGTTTCACTGGCGTAACGCTGCAACAACTCCATCTTCTTCCTCCTCACCAGAGCCTCCTCAACCTGACACACACACACACTTTCTGTTAAAGCTGGCTCAAGATGGACAAGACTCACAATAGAAGTGTGTGTGACCTCTTTCTGCGATGGAACAGGCACGTGTGCAAAAAAGGCTACGCCTCCTTCCTCGTCGTCCATCTCCTCCGGCTGTCGCTCATCCTCCTCGGGCTGTGAGGACACACGCACACACCACGAGCAGCGGTCAATTGAAGGTCACATGACCACACAGTAAGGCCAAACGAGTCGGCTCGCTTCACCTCGTCGTTTTGGACACGATAGATGCTCTCCTCTTCTTCCTCTTGATGCTTGTCTCCCGAATTATTCCAGTCCGTTCTCCACTTCTGTACTGCCTCCAACACGGCTACATACACACACACAAACAATAATCAATTTGTGTCAGTGGGAGGCGTGACCAGGACGTGGGGTGGGGGCCGTGTTAAAATTATATTATCATTTAATTTGCATGATTGGATAGGGTTATTGGCAACACTAAATTGGCCCTAAAGTGTGAATGTGCGCCTGAATGTTGTCTGTCTATATGTGTTGGGCCTGTGATGAGGTGGCGACTTGTCCAGGCTGTACCCCGCCTTCCCCCCGAATGCAGCCGAGAAAGGCGCAAGCACCCCCCATGACCCCGAAAGGGACAAGCGGTAGTAAATGGATGGATAGCTATGACACTTTTTTTTTTTTAAAGGCTAATAAAGTGTATACGTATATTCAAAGACAAATACATGTTAAAAGTTATTAGTATAAACATATATTTATTTATAAATATATTATATATAGATTATATACCTTTTTCTTATTACATTGTATAGATTTACTGTATTTTTCAATTGTTGCTGCTTATTTCATGACGACAATGTACTACTGCACTTTGTACACCCTTGCATTATTTGCAGATATGTGAACAGTCTTTCAGGAAAGTATGTTAATTTACACATGAAGTGCACATACATGTAGAAATCCTGTTAAATCAACAATACCGTTTGTTATAAATTGAAAAAAAGCAATATACAGGATGATGGTTAATTCTTATGCCGCCACCTGAATGCTGACATACAGAGGTGTGTAGAGTAGCCAGAAATTGTACTCAAGTAAGAGTACTGTTACTTTAGAGATTTATTACTCAAGTAAAAGTAAGAAGTAGTCACCCAAATATTTACTTGAGTAAAAGTAAAAAGTATGTTGGGAAAAAACTACACAAGTACTGAGTAACTGATGAGTAACCTGTTTGTTTAATGATTACGGCAACAAATAATGCATAAAAACATAAAAATAGCAATGAGCAAATTCACAGCCAGGAATATCTCTTAAGCAACTAAAACAATATTATATATTAAATAATAATACTTTAAAATAAAATAAAAATTAAGGCAAATTGAGCCACAATAACTTAACAGCACCATAGGCTCAGTAGGCATTGATTGATTGATTGAAACTTGTATTAGTAGATTGCACAGTACATATTCCGTACAATTGACCACTAAATGGTAACACCCCAATAAGATTTTCAACGTTTATCAATTACTTAATAAATGACCAAGTCGAGGTGATCTACCTCATATATACTGTACATATACATACACACATATCATATATATACATACCTTTATATATACAGTATATAATTTATATTTATTTATTTTGCCATTTTTGTTCACATGTTAAAAGTGTTTTAATGAATATACATGCATGTTTAACATATAGATTCCTATCTTTAATGAAGACAAAAATATAAGTTGGTGTATTACCTGACAGAAGTGCTGATAACGTCCCGGTTTTCAAATGGAGGAGAAAAAAAGTTCCTCCTTCCTGTCTAATACATCATGAAAGTCGTTGGTTTTTGGCATCTTATTTGTCCAGCTTCCATATTTGTTTTTATACACTTTACAAGAAATACATTGGCGGCAAACTCCGTAGCTTGCTAGCTTGTTTGCTCTGGCTTTCGGAGACTCTTATTTTGTTAGCGCAGGCGCGATGGAGCGGCACTTTTATTGTGAAGACAGGAACTGTGCGATCAGTTTTCGGCTTAGGGTTGGAAGTACGGTTGAAATAAAAAGTGTCTTTTTTCGTTTACACTTTTGATTGATTCATTTATAGATTGAAACTTTTATTAGTAGATTGCACAGTACAGTACATATTCCGTACAGTTGATCACTAAATGGTAACACCCCAATAAGTTTTTCAACATGTCGGGTTCTACGCTTGACGGTCACGTGACCACCTGGCTCTGTTTGATTGGTCCAACGTCACCAGTGACTGCATGTGATTGGTGAAACGCAGGCATGCGTAGTTCCTACTTTGAATGCGTGTCTGACAAAATCAAAACAAACAAAGCGTGCATTAACAGATCGATAAAAAAAAAGTAGCGAGTAGCGACCTGATTGCAGATAAATGGAGCGGAGTAAAAGTAGCGTTTCTTCTCTATAAATATACTCAAGTAAAAGTATGTTGCATAAAAACTACTCTTAGAAGTACAATTTATCCCAAAAGTTACTCAAGTAGATGTAACGGAGTAAATGTAGCGCGTTACTACCCACCTCTGCTGACATACAGTGGATAACCCTACTGACAGGCTAAAGAAAATTAGCATTCCAATCGTTTTAAAATCCTACAAAACATTTCACAAATTAGCTTTCATTGGAACAAATTGACATTAAACGTCAAATACATTTTTACTTAGACTGACAGTCGTGGTCAAAAATGTACACACACTTGTAAAAAACATATTGTCATGGCTGTTCTGAGTTTCCAATAATTTCTACAACTCTTATTTTTTTATGATAGAGTGATTGGAGCACATACTTGTTGGTCACAATAAATATTGATGAAGTTTGGTTGTTTTATGAATTAATTATGGGTCTACTGAAAATGAGACCAAATCTGCTGGGTCAAAAGTATACATACAGAAATGTTAATATTTGCTTACAAGTCCCTTGGCAAGTTTCACTGCAATAAGGAGCTTTCGGTAGCCACCCAGAAGTTTCTGGTTGAATTGTTGACCACTCTTCTTGACAAAATTGGTGCAGTTCAGCCAAATTTGTTGGTTTTCTGACATGGACTTAATTCTTCAGCATTGTCCACACGTCGTTTAAGTCAGGACTTTGGGAAGGCCATTCTAAAACCTCAATTTGAGCCTGATTTAGCCATTCCTTTACCACATTTGACGTGTGTTTGGGGCCATTGTCTTTAATGTTTTTTGTGACCAACACATATGTGCTCCAATCACTCTATCACAAAAAAATAAGTTGTACAAATTATTAGAAACTCAAGACAGCCATGACATAATGTTCTTTACAAGTGTATGTAAACTTTTTACCACGACTGTATATTTACCAAACTGTATGGAGACCAACATCGATGCTCAATTTGTATGACTTGGCCAGTCTGCTGCTTTGTACTGGCTAACTATGGAAGCCTGTTGCTCAAACCTCCAACTCTAATTTTAAAGTAGACAAACCAAACCTTGCTTCTCGTACTGCATCTCAAGAGGAAGCAGGACGCCGTCGTCTTCATCTCTGTAGCCGTAATACTCGGCGTCCACCTCCTTCATCAGCTCTCCTCTGGTCTTGCGGAGATCCGGGGCGGCTGAGGGTGACACGGATGACACAAAATGATGAGTGGGCGGCGGACACAAAGTGGAAGCAAACAAAGTACGTACGCTCTTTCTCAAACAGATCCCGGACACCCGGTAAATCTCTGGCTGCCCCAAAGTATTTATAGCCTCGATTCCCTGGAACCTCTCTCCCCTCTTGGTCCAACATTCTGGGCCCGTAGTGCTGCGAAACAGACACACATTACGATTAGAGATATCCGATAATATCAGCCTGCCGATATTATTGGCCGATAAATGCTTTATAATGTAATATTGGAAATTATCGGTATTGGTTTCAAAATTATCGGTATAGGTTTAAAATAAGTAAAATGTATGACTTTTTAAAACGCTGCTGTGTAAATGGTAAATGAGTTGTACTTGTATAGCAATTTTCTACCTTATTTTAAGGAACTCAAAGCGCTTTGATACTTTTTCCACATTCACTCATTAACACACACACACACACATTCACACACTGATGGCTAGAGCTGCCATGCACGGCGCTAACCAGGACCCCTCAGGAGCAAGGGTGAAGTGTCTTGCTCAAGGACACAATGGACGTGACTAGGATGGTAGAGAGTGGGGATTGAACTAGTAACCCTCAGATTGCTGGCCTGGCCACTCTCCCAACTTCCCCACTTTGTCCCTACGTGTGCACGACGTAAGGAGAAGAACAGAGCGCCAATAAACCTTAAAGGCACTCCCTTTGCGTGCCAGCCCAATCACATAATGTCTACGGCTTTTCGTCACACACAAGTGAATGCAAGCATACCTGGTCAACAGCCATACAGGTCACACTGAGGGTGGTTGTATAAACAACTTCAACACTGTTACAAATATGCGCCACACTGTCAACCCACACCAAACAAGATTGACAAACACATTTTGGGAGAACATCCGCACCGTAACACAACAAACACAACAGAACAACTACCCAGAATCACTTGCAGCACTAACTCTTCCGGGACGCTACAATATACACCCCCCGCTACCTCCTACCTCTCCACTTCAACCCCACTCCACCCAACCTCGACTTCCTATGTCCCAAATTCCAAGCTGCTGTTTTGAGGCATGTTAAAAAAAATTAATGCACTTTGTGACTTCAATAATAAATATGGCAGTGCCATGTTGGCATTTTTTTCCATAAATGGAGTTGATTTCTTTAGTAAAACCTTGTTAAATTTTTTAATGCATCCAGCAGGGCATCCCAACAAAATTAGGCATGATAATGTGTTAATTCCACCACTGTATTTATCGGTATCGGTTGATATCTGTACCGGTAATTAAGAGTTGGAAATTATCGGAATATCGGATATAGGCGAAAAAGCCATTATCGGACATCTCTAATTACAATACGGATCACTAACGTTCCTGATGGCAACATACCTTATAGTCGAATCCTCCGAGCTCTCGAATCCGATATTGCCAGTGACCTTTTTCTCTCAGCAGCTTGTTGATTTCGTCGTTCAGATCCCGAATCTTGAACTCGCCCAAACCAGCTGTAAGGCAGGCAGGAAGACGGATGGTGTTAATTTCGCACACGGGTAGGAGACGGCCGGACGGTTTGTACTCACCATTTTGAATTTGGGACACTTTTTTGGAGATCTCGCTGATGATCTGAAACATACACGCACGCACGCACGCACGCACACACACATACACACTTATTTCAGTGCAGATCAACACACACCAGTCAGCGTAGCGTTTGCACAGTGACACAACCAACCTGTCTCCTCCATTTCTCCGCTTTATGAAGATCGTTGCACTCAGACGCCAGGTAGGGTCTCCTTTCCTGCAAGTCATTAACAAACATGAGACAACGTTGAACAGCTTCTGTGCTCTGCCAAACTTAAGAGCATAAACACAACATCCGACCTTGAATTTTCCCTCCTCCAGCTGAGCCTGTCTGAAGCGCGCCAGGGCGGTCCTGAGGCAACAGAGATACAGTATTACTTGTGGATCAACCCTCAAACTGTTGATCACCTTGGGCTGGTGCGTGTGTGTGCAGGGGTGGCCCTACCAGTAGACAAACACAGGCAGTTGCCCGACCCCCCCAAAAGACTAATCAAAAACAATTACTGTATTTTGGACTATAATTCGCAGTTTTTTTCATAGTTTGGCCAAGGGTACGAATTATACTCAGGAGCGACTAATGTGTAAAACTATTAACATATTACCGTAAAATATCAATATTATTTAGCTCATTCACATGGGATTTTGCAATTAGGAGTGACAGATTGTTTGGTAAACATATAAGATGTTCTATATGTTATAGTTATTTGAATGACTCTTACCATATGTTACGTTAACATACCAGGCACCTTCTCAGTTGGTTATTTATGCGTCATATAACGTACACTTATTCAGCCTGTTGTTCACTATTCTTTACTTATTTTAAATTGCCTTTTAAATGTCTATTCTTGGTGTTGGGTTTTATCAAATAAATTTCCCCCAAAAATGCGACTTACACTCCAGTGCGACTTCTATATGTTTCTTTCCTTCTTTATTATGCATTTTTGGCAGGTGCGACTTATACTCCGGAGCGACTTATACTCGGAAAAATATGGTAATAAGATGTTCTTCTTTTTGAAACAAGTATTTATTCATTTTTGTCTTATTTTTTGTGCTTAAAAATCATCATAATTTTGACAGCTCCCCTCTCCTTTCCATGTTGCTACGCATGTGCACACTTGATCCAGCAAACCTAAAGGCGCGGTTTAGAGCGGAGAAGAGGAGAAGGTGCAAAGAAAACGGTTTTAATTGAAAATGACCTATGGTGTCAAAGTGTTTTTAAGTAACAGTAAGTGCAACACCAGAAGTGAAGAGTGACACTTTTCATTTTAATTATGTGAGCATCAAAGCGCTCAAAATGACTATTGTTATCGATGGCCTGGTAATATCAATAAACTTGAGAGAAAAGTATTTTTGTCAACAGTCTGCTCGTCCCAAAACGGCCACCGTCAAGAGCTGTCTTTTTCCCACCAGTCACCCATTTCTGACTACCGGTATAACAATAATAGCGCGACATTCAGTCAAACTGTACTGTACAAAAAGCGCACTTTTTTTATTTTGCAATTTATTTATTTTTCACTTTTTATTTGACTCCTTTTATCGTATTACTTTTGCACTATCTTGTTTAGCTCATTAATTTTTTATCTTCTTTGTTTGTTTTTTTGCTCTATGCTTTTTAACCTGTAAAGCACTTTGGTTCAATTTAAAAATTGTTGTAAATGTGCTAAATAGATAAAGTTTCCTTGCCTTGCCTAGACAAACTTTATAGATCCACAAGGGAAATTGTTCCACAAAGTAGCTCAATTACAAAGGATGGAAAGTGTGAGGATGGAAAGGTTAATCCAGGTATAAAGTAGACTAAAAATGCACCGTAGTAGCAATATAAAATATAACACATATGTAATATTTACATATTATATATATACAGTATACTGATATATTATATTATATTTTTATATAGTATATACAATATATAGCAAATCCCAATTACCATGTAGAATATTACAGTATATGTAACTGCTTTGGCAAAAAAAAGGGCATCATAAACTAAAGAGTAGATCCAGCCGAAAATATACATTTTAAACAAAGAGAGGTAACTAGTATAAAAGCGGTCAGGCAATGGACGAACATTTATTGCTGTGTGGCGAGTAATTATACAGCTGGATGGAGTATGGAATCAAGGAGTTCTAGAATCGAACACTGTGGGAACAAAACTGAAGGTGCCTGATGGAGTATGAGCTTGAATAAATGTTGATTAAGGTTCCTATCACAGCGACAACATTGAGATCAGCAAATTTCAATGTTAGTTTCTAACAACAAACAATACAATAAGATGGGGCCTTAATGCCTAGATTTGTCTTGGGCCCCTAAATGACTACATAACCACCTGTGTGTGTGTGTGTGTGTGTGTGTGTGTGTGTGTGTTTTAAAATATTCTCAGCAGGACATGTATTAGTACTCACATAGCCTTTTCAGCATTTCGTGCCTGTGGAAACACACAATACATTGTTAAATCATCATGACATAGTCTGAGTTGTCAGTTAAGCAAGAATTTGCTTTCAATCTTGTACAAAAGCTACAGGCTTTAAAATGTTATTCATAAGCTATGTTTTTTGTGTTACTTAAGACAACTTATAACCACTGCCTCACACTATCAGAATCAATTGATTGATTGAAACTTTTATTAGTAGATTGCATACTTGCCAACCTTGAGACCTCCGATTTCGGGAGGTGGGGGGTGGAGGGGCGTGGTCGGGGGTTCTAGCGGAGGCGTGGTTGGGGCGGGGGGCGTGGTTAAGAGGGGTGGCGTATAATTCACCAACTCGAGTAATTCATATATATAAATATATATATATGAATGAAAAACTTGACATTAAGTGAATTCTAGCTATATATATATTTATTTTTTTATATATATACATAAAATAAATAGTTGAATTTCAGATGGCACCTATCAAATACACAGTAATAAAAACACAATTGTTCTACTAACTGTACTGTGCTTGCTGGTTACTAAAAAAAACAACAACACTTACCTTTCGCTATTTGAGTAACAATTGTTCTGCCATTTGTGTATTGGCGAGCGATCTCCGAATCCGGGAACATCCTTCACGGGTTTGTTGTAGACATCCGCAAATTAGAGCGGGATGTTGCTTCCAGCTATCAGCATAGCCATCTTTGTCTCAACATAAGATACACCATCGGGTCTCCATTTTGCGAGGTGGCCCATAATACTGGGTTGTGAACGATACTGCGCTGCGGACGCTTTGTGCGTTGCTGACTGACCGTTCATGGCTGAGTATATCCATTCACCGTGTTCAATGGAGAAGTCTGTTCTACAAAATTTACAGGCAACATACCCCTTCCCCTTCGAACTCTCCTGAATAAACTGAAATTCTTGTTTCCATTCGTTCTGGAACTTGCAAGCGTATTTCTTCATTTTGTTCATCGACGGTGTAATATATTGGGTTGGAGTCAATAACCAGGCGACGTGATGAAGTTACGTCTCTTTACTGTGGGCTTCAGAACAAACTACCTGATGCATGTTCCTTGACTGCACTTAAATGTAGAATATATTTACAATCTATTCTATGTACAGTAGATGGCAGTATTGTCCTATTTAAGAGGGTCACAACATTGAGTCAGGTTATCATGGAGCTGGAGTGGCCGTGACTTCCAGCTCCGTCTGAATTTCGGGAGAAAATTTGTCCCGGGAGGTTTTCGGGAGACTCGCTGAATTTCGGGAGTCTCCTGGAAAATTCGGGCGTGTTGGCAAGTATGCAGATTGTACAGTACAGTACATATTCCGTACAATTGACCACTGAATGGTAACACCCGAAAACGTTTTTCAACTTGTTTAAGTCGGGGTCCACGTAAATCAATTCATGGTAAAATATTGCTTGATTCCACTCGAAGGTTCGTCACATATTTGATGAAGATTCTAACGAGATGAAAAACGATCACGTACCCCCGCGCCCCCAAAAAGGGACAAGCGGTAGGAAATGGATGGATGGGTGTTCATATTCACACACTCAACCATGTTTTCTATGGAAGCTAACGGTGTGCTAGGTTATCTGTGTGCAGAGGGGATATAAATCTTAATTTTTGAAAAAACGTAGTAAAAAGGTTTTCACTCACCATCGCTGCAGATTAATTTTAGACCTTGTCAAGAGTTGATGGACAAAATAATGTTGTGCAGCAGTGCTGCCTTCTTAACAAGCCACGGACCACAACAGAGGTACTTCCGAGCTAAAAAATTTAACTTCCGGTTGCGGCTTTGACAAAAAAAGGGACATACCGCCACCTACTGTATCGGAGTATGTAGCTTGGGCATCCTATATTTCAATGGTTCTCAAATGGGGGTACGCGTACCCCTGGGGTACTTGAAGGTAAAAACAGCAAAGTTTCAAAAATCCTTTATAAATGTATTTATTGAATAATACTTCAACAAAATATGAATGTAAGTTCATAAAAGAAATGCAACAATTCAATATTCAGTGTGGACAGCTAGATTTTTTGTGGACATGTTCCATAAATTTTTATGTTACAGATTTTTTTTTTTTTTGTGAAGAAATGTTTAGAATTGGGCTTCACGGTGGCAGAGGGGTTAGTGCGTCTGCCTCACAATACGAAGGTTCTGAATAGTCAGGGTTCAATCCCTGGCTCGTGATCTTT